>NC_041712.1:23113505-23413505 GCF_900700375.1 Denticeps clupeoides
TACGATGATCAGCACCTCACCTGTGGCATCAGTCGTCCACTAGCGCAAAGGTCAGTCCCATCCACCTGGATACCATCCACAGTGTGAAGGGTGAAGGCTGATGGGGCAAGATGGAGGAGAGGGCACACCAAGGGGCTATGCCCACACTCTCTGAGCACCCGAACGCAGGTGTTCTCCACTGATCCAGCTCTACAGGGCTATACCAGCAGAAGCAGGTGCATCAGTGCCCGGCCAGTCCTTAATGATGGCGTCCTCTAGTTATGAGAAGGGATGTCCGGGAAGGTGATCCTGGCATGGGAGTACGGGAGTTGTCTTAGCCCCTGTTAACGCCACACTGGAGGGTACCTCACCAGGAGCGGGTGCTACCTTTGTCACCGGGGATAGTGTTAAAGCTAATCTGAGATCAGCTTTTGGGGAAAGGTGGGGTGGGGGGGGGGGGGCGGAGAGAGGGGTGGAGGTGTTTCTAATGCAGAAGAGAGGGAGAACAGGGAGAGTGAAGGTCCAAGAGGCAGAAAGAACAGTAAGAGGGAGGGGAGGGCTAAAAGTAAAAAGAAAAACAACAACAACACAGAAATATTGTAGCCTTGCTCTTGTCCATGTGTGGTGGCTAAAACTAAGAAACTACCATCAGTGCTCTGTGCGAAAAAACACAAGGCCAGTGGAGTGCAGCCCACATTGGGACATTTATTGACAAAAGAAAACATGGAATGTTGTGGGAAAAAAAAAAACTATACGTTTTTTTCCCCGTTAAAAACTGAGGGATTAGGTTAAAGCATTAACATGAGTCACTTAGGACACTCAGTGTGTGTGTGTGTGTGTGCATATACACTTTAAACCTCCACCCCATTCTGTGTACCTCCCCTCCAACTCATTAAGCCCGTGGAACACAAGTGCCAGAGCAGCCGCAGTGGGACCTCATTACCATAGATCTTTGGAGAGATTTCTGCGGCGGCAGGGAAAATCTCAGGTGAATCCATGCCGATGGGGTCTGGGAAGAAGACGGGAGGGAGAAGGAGTCAGACGTGGCTTTGTTGGGACGCGGACAGTCTAGGTAACCAGAGAGCGCTGTGTCGGGGGACAGCGGGAGTGTGAAAGGCCGCAGGACACAAGGCTGTCCCCAGATTCCCAGTGACCACAGCTGAGGCTCTCAGCGGACTGCTCTTTTACACCTTACCGCATAAATGAACAAATCACACCACTCAATCCATGCAGGAACTTGACCAAACATATAAGTAGCATATTCCCTGGCATATTTCTTCACATGACAGAGGGGGAGCTGGAAGGTAAGAAGTTCCACGTCCTTATTCTGGATCTGAGGGGGGAGCTGGAAGGTAAGAAGTTCCACGTCCTTATTCTGGATCTCCAGACTGCTCTTGTTCCTCACCATGATCTTTAAAGTAAATCTAAACGTATTAATGCTCTTTGTGGTATGTTCATATATCTTATTCATGCATGGGTTGTGTTGAGCATCGCTCATGGCATCAAGGATCTAGGCAAACTGCCATGGAGTAGCCCACTAATGTAGACCTGTCCAATCAGATTCAGGCTGACCCAGTTACCCGAATGTCAACCAAGACAGGGATGGATTGCTGACAACAAGAGGGAAGCGTGGGAAAAGGGTCAAAAGTATCAAAAAGGCCCTCTCATCCACGTATACGCGGGTCCATCAAAGGTGAAGCTCCATGGAGAGATCCTGGAAGGCATCTCAGCTGGGTCATCCAATCCCTTCACTGCCTTTCTCCTCCCTGCCCAGCCCCATACCTGCTGCCCAGCAGTTGGCCTTGCCCTGCCCTGCTCTTCTTACATCTACTCCATAGTGCAGACCCCCTCAGGTAACCCAAACCTCCCCCAGAAAAACCTACCACTTTTAAGGGCACAATGGCTCTCGTTCAGTGCTCTTTGCCCAGGCTCCAGTGCCATGGTGCATGGGGTGGATCAGGCTACGTAATGTCCAGCCAGGTTCTGGGGCATGGAGCAAGGTAAAAAGCTTTCTAGCCCTCAACTGACCCTCCTGCAGAGCACTACCAGACAGTCCCGGCTGTCTTGGCTTGATAACCTCCAACTCCTGCCCACTGTACTGAGTCCAAGCCGCCAGCTGGTGAGCAAGTCCAGGCGCCATGATTTCCTGACAGCAGTGTAGGTGGGCTGATGGTGCTAATCAGGAATGTATTTGCCATAATCTATGAACCTGTGCCTGTTTTTTGTAACTTCAATTAAATCTGATGATTATTTCAGCCAAGTCATTGGTGTTTGCCTGGCCATTCTGTCACTGGGTCGACTCCAGCTGGACTGCAGCTTGCTTGGGCTCCACCAGGAAGCATCCATCCAAACCTTCAGAAGCCCAGAGAATGCTTTCAAGTTGGCACTGACATATGTGCAAAAATCTTATTTCAAAATCTTACTTACTGGGGCAGTGGTGGCCTAGCTGCGAAGTAAGAGAATCCCAAACCGCCATGGGGCCACTAAGGTCACCTTGAGCACTGTCCCCACACACTGCTCCCTGGCTACTTTCAGGATACCAATGGTGATGGGTTAAATGCAGAGGACACATTTCATTGTGTGCATCATGTGCTGTGCTATTGCTGTGGTGTCACAAAGCAAATAATAATCCTTTTCAATCTTTTTGAACTCCTCCAAAATACCCAGGTGTGTCCTCACTGTATGAATGATTCTGAATTTTTTGTCTTTATTTCAGTCACAATGAGCAAAAATACATAAACATACTTGTTATGGTACAAAAAAACAACACATTTCTCCATTCCTTGAACACAAACAGTTTTAGCGCACACTGCTGTTCATAGGAGCAGTAATCTCGGGGTTCAGCTCTGAGACAGGACATAAGAACATCAACAGCGACCCAATACAAAAGGCAGAACAGGGACCACATGGGGACACTCAGTGAACACAGTGATTAGACAGTCATGGGACAGTGATAAGACAAAAACAAGACCACATTTGCTTTATCAGATTTTAAAATTTCGACATAAAACATTTACTTTTATATTATATTACAATTTACAAATGTAATAATTATTTATATATTCTGTATTTCTGATTGGTTTTTTGCAAAACAAATGTCAATTAAGCTTCTATTGTGATAGTGATGAGACACAGCATAACAATAAGATGAGTAATGTTTTTCACCTGACAAGATAATACCCATCAATATCAATATTGCACACACATGCTTTATTTGACATCGGAAGGGGCCTTGATCTCCCAGCTCACACCCCCGTGCTAGATAGAGTTGCATGGGCAGCACACTGAAATCAGAGAGTGGGCTGTGCAAGGTAACAGCAATCCCAGGATTAGCCCGTTCTATGCTGGGAAGCATGGGGATGTTGGGGGGAGGACTGTCCCTGAAGCTGCTTCTTTGTAAAAGAAAATCTGGCTCATAAGGTGAGACATGGTACCACAGGCACATGGTTCTCCTGACAATCAGTTAGTTTCTTCTTTTTTTTTTAAAACAAATACTAAGTCAAATGCCTGTACTGTGGCATCTTGAATAAAACAAAGATCACTGGGATTATTTTACACTGGCCTTACACAACGCCGTCATGAGCCAGAGGTCTGGATCAAGCAAACACGGCCAAGTTGCAGCCTGCTGACACCTCTGCTAATGGAGGTGTTGGACTTGTGGGTGTGAAATGCGGTTGAGATAGGCTGCATACGAACTCATCGAGGGAGGTGGGGCTGTAGCCCGTTGGTTGAACCCGCTGTAATCCAAGCAGAGAGGAAGTGGACCCTGACAGAGTGGACGGTGTGCAGTTACCTCTGCCGGCTAAGGTTCACTTTCTTTGGCCCATACTTTTTCTCACACACCACACACACACACACACTCACTCACTATGCACCTCTGTGATTCCTCATGCTGTATTCAAGGCAAAGCTTGAATTCCAGAATACACCTTTAGCCAAAAATTTAAATTTAACATCAAGCGCACTATATTTACTGTACCCCTTGGGATACAGAAGTGCTTAGACACGTCTCCCTTCACAACCTTATGGTACAGTACACGCATATACATGCAAAATCATTAAGAAAGTGACAACTGACACAGACATAAGTGCACTATTTCTCAATCTGACGTTAGACGATCTGTTATTCCTGAGATGCACAGAGAACAGCTTCTATAGGGTTTTTCTTTCTGAAAGACTTCGTCACAATTTCTGCAACCTCTTGGCATTGGCAATGCAAAACACAATCTGTGTTCATAGACAGGCCACTGTCTACTGAAATTCTGTAATTTAATAAAAATATTACTCAACACAAAGGCGCCTCATTCAGCAACTGCTTTAGAGCTGGGATGAGTAACAGTCATTTTAGTGTAAAAATGTATAATAATTGCTCCGACCCGAAGAAATCCGAATCCCGAACTGCCAAGGTGCCACTGAGCAAAGTACCGTCCCCACACACTGCTCGCTGTGCGTCTTTCATGGCCGCCCAAAGTTTCCTCAGGGATGGGATGCAGTGAACTAATTTCACTGTGTGCACTGGGTGCTGTGCCGTGGTGTGTCACACATGACAACTTTTGAAAAATATTTTGGCTTTCGAGAACAGCTAGATAGAATTGTGAACACAGCCTAGGGTTCACCTAAACTCACTAGGAACAATGGTAGGATTACTCATTTTAGAAATGCCAGAACCAAATTTATATCTTTTTCAAGAACGAGGGTGGGGTAAATCAAGCAGAAATTGGTGAATGAGGCCCAAGACAATAAAGAGCAAATAAAAAGGTTGTGTAAAGAATGTCCATGCCACTGTCAACTTTGCAGCTATGGTGCTTTAAATTACAACTTACCTCACAAGAATCAAGACAACAGGTAATATAAATTGGATAAAACAGTGACAACCCCTGATGTTCAGTTCACCAAAAATTGTGCCCATAAAAATTGTTTATAAAAAGTCCCAGCGAGGGCTTATGTTTTGTCATTTTGACATTTGTTCACTTTTAGCACTCACAAAAGAAAGCTTGATCAAAACCCAATATTACACCTCACCTTTTGTAGGTCGACAATCCACCACCTTTGGCTCTCTGAGCCAGGAAGAAAACATTGTAAATTACAACCAACCAATATCCTTACAAAAAGACCCCTATTAGGTGACAGCATAGCATCGTCCATGATTTCCTCCACCCCAAGCCACCAGATTCAGGATAAGCAGGTTCTTTGGGCACAGATTTCTACATCACTGACTCTTAGGCATAACCAAAATCTCATCTCCATCCCTCATGCTGTAGGAGTGCAGCGCCCGGGCGCCATACTTCAGTTCCTGGGGGGCGAGGGCATAGCCAAGCTGCTGGTCAATGTAGAAGACCCGCATCCTGTTGGGTGGTAGCTGCACTACCGGCCTCAGTTGTTTCTTCAGCTCGGCCACAGTCTGTTCCAGCCTGAGGGTCAGCTGCTCCACCTGCTCGCCATAACGCATGTTCACGAGGACACTGCACTGAGGGCGAAGGTCAATTTCAGCCAACGGGGCAAGGCGCCCATATCGGGACACCAGGCTGTGGTACCTGAGGAACACAAGAGACCACAAGACATTTACTTAAAGTCTTAAACCGACTGCAACTGTCAAAAGTACCTGTTTCTTTCAAATTCAAATTCATATTTTATTTGTCACATACATAGTCGTACACAATATGATGTGCAGTGAAATGCTTTAGCTACTGCTATTGACTACAGTATTGCAAATATTGCAAGTAAACAATGAACCAATATGCAAATATTGCAAACATAACCAAATATTACACTTTTATGTCTTTAACATAAAACATAAAATAGGTGTAACAGGTAGGGTGAAGGTGTGAAAAAAGTGAAAAGTAAAAAAAGTTGTAAAAAAAATTGTGCAAGAGTAAAAAGAGTAAAGAGTTTGTGCAAAAATTCTGGTGTGGATTTAGTGCAAAGATTGCGTTAGATTGCATTAGACCGCACCGCACTCAAAATGCATGTTAAAATTAATTTGGGCAAATAAAAATGGAAATGTACAGGTCAGTTTTGCTGGTGACAAATGAAGAATTCACACATTGGCTGTGTATATACTTTTGAAAGCATGGTGTCATTTACCTGCTACGGTCTGCCTGACATACGCAGGCTGCATGTCCAGGTAACGACTTCCTAATGAGGTATCAATAATCCAGATTGACCAGTGATATGCCCAGTAATTCCCATTCGTAATTAAAAGATGAGCACAGCAGAATGCACACAAGAAGTAGAGTCCAAAGAACGCTCTTTGGATTGCACTTTTTAAAAATAGTTTTATATTGCATTCTGAGAAAAGTTTTTACTTTCTGTTATTGGAATTCTAACTATTACAACGCTAAACAGTTAAATTATTATATGACAATTATATTAGTAAAATATTATTTTAATACTAATTCTAAATCATATATATATTATAATTCTAAATATTATATTACAACCCCCAAAATAGCTGTAATAGATGGAATAACTGCAGTGACATGTGAAAGTGAAACAAATTAATTTTATAGTTCTAATACATTTCAAAAAGCCCAAATGGATAGTTTGCATAGATATTACTCTACAAATATCTTCCTTTTTGGTGAAGGTTTTTTTTTGTGTAGACTGTGGTCACGATGTTGTACCAGAGCTTCCAGAGCTCATTTCAGATGGCTAATCACTCAAAAGTGTATAATTTGTTTCGCCGCCATTAAATTTGTCGTTTTCTTCTGTGTTCCATCTTCATTTACTCCAAACCGTTCACATTTTTTCATCTGTGGAAAAGTTTGGGGAAGAGCCGGCAGACCATTCAGAGCTTTGTTTGTACATTTTTAGCCCAGGGCCCTACAGTGGTGCAGGCATCCTGCCGAAGAGGACGCATCACTCTCCAGATTGCACACAAATTTGTGTTGCAGTAGCTCCTCGACACTCGACCTCTGCGCTGGGTCTTTATTTATTGTGACCTCCAGGAAACTGTGAAGTGGCCCCCACCACTTCCTTTCCTTCCTAAGCATTGGAGGTTCGCTGGTGCCCATCCAGTGCCTAGTAGCTGACTGTTTGCTGCCAGAAAAGACAGGACATCTGCCCTCTGCCAAAAGAATGAGAATGATGCCCAGGGACCATCAGGGTCTTACACATTTTTACAAAAGAATTTCCCTGACTTTTCCATGACTTTTCAATGACTCTACGCTATGTGTGCAAATGTGACAAACAAAAGTCAAATGAAAATGGTTAAATTTAACTTAAGACAACCTTTAAAGGCTTAACTTAAAAAACAGTGATTTGTTCCCCAAGTTTGTGCAAGCCAGAGCCCGAGTAAAATAGGGCCCAATCAGGTTCGGGCATAGATCATCAGCTGTAATTGACATGACTTTTAAAAGGAGACATGCGGCTGCGGGGGTGATGGAATATGGCGGCAACCCATGCAGCACCATGTGACGTGGTTCACTATGTAAAACTATGTAATATGTCCCAGCCACCCTAGTGCGTTCTCTTCTGACCAATTCTCACCTAGCCAGCATCATCATATTTCCTGGTTTGATACCCTTGTGGAAACAACCTTTGTCATGGATACGATGCAGAACTTGTATAGATCGCCACCTTCACAAGACTCCGTGACTGTGCACAGATGCCTAGTGGGTAACACGCTCGCCTTGGCCCAGGTTCAAATCCCACTTATTACCATTGTGTCCCTAAGCAAGACACTTAACCCTGAGTGTCTGCAGGGGGGGCTGTCCCTGTCACTACTGAGTGTAAGTCAATCTGGAAATGTAAATAGTATGTCTTAATAAGCCTGGTAATGTAATTGTGGTCTAGCCTCTCTAGAACAGTGGTTTCTACCATGGTTGATTTAGGTTGCACTGTTGCACTGTTGAACTTTTACGACGACAAACTAACCCGCTTGACGATCCTTGGCTTCATAAACCTTGGCAAACCCTCCCTTCCCAATGCACAATATGTCATATAGTTGCCATTTCCACTTCTTCTCAGGTCAATTGGTTCATGTTTTGGTCCAGAGCCTTGGCTCTACTAGCTTGCTGGACCTCACATCGCTTTTCAACGATCTGTCTTGTCTCATCCAGCTCTGTCTGCAGCTAAACGTAGTAATTCGATGAGCCATTATCATCTAGCATCATCTTCAATGAAACCAAATCCTGATGAAGCATCTTAATGTCAGACGGGCTCTTGTCCTAACACATTACTCGCATGATCAACAAGTTCAACTGTAACTGAACTCCTTCAGAAACCTGCCTAGATACTCACAAGCTGAATATGATAAAATCAATCTCCTCCAAGCCTGTGACTGGCACATTTTTAATGCTGTGTATTGTGTAATGTAATATAAATAATATAATGTGCAAGAGGTAAATATGTAGTGTAATGTTGAGCGAAGTGAGAATGTGCAATCTGAGAGTGAGGACAGACAGATCTGACATCGGATCTGACATATGTAATGTTGAGTATAATCTAAGACATGATGCCACTGTACACTCAGAACTGAGGAACAATACACAGGAACGCCATGCACAGCCAAAGCAAACACGCAGACAGATTAACAGATTATTACGATGTGCTATATCTTGTACAGAACCTCTGAAATAGCTTTAGAGTGAGTTTAATATAAACAAATAATAGAAAAGGGCCTTCGGGAATGAGAGTTAGAATGGGAGAGTACCTTGAAGAAGTAATCCTGAATAAGTCTGCTTATTGGCGAGCATGACTAATAGTTTGTAAAGGGTTGTGTGTGTGTGTGTGTGTGTGTGTGTGTGTGTGTGTGTGTGCGCAAAGCAGCACAACGAGTCCCTTTGCCGTGAGAAAGCTCTCACCCCCACCCCCCACCCCCACAGGGGGATTGCGGCAGAGATAAGACCCAGGAACGATTAAATAAAATCTGGAAGAAAGACTTTGCTTTGAGAGCTACTGTAACAGCTGAGCCAATCAAAGCAATTTTCCCCTTGCCTGCCCAAAAAGTCTCCCCACAAAGCGAGCCCCTTGCCTGGGTTTGTGCCTAAAGCTCACTGGCCTGCCATGGGAATTCAGCCTGTACAAAGTGCCATTCTGTCTCAGAATGGCACTGTTTCACTCAAAGCTCTCATTTAGTGCGCTTAGCACTCTTAAACGCGGCTAAATCACACTAGCGGTGATAACGTGGGTGCCCTGGATTCCTCGCCCAGTCATTAGTTCTATCTAGGATGACACTAGACAAAAGCAGCGGCTGTATTTCGCCCACAATCTCACTGGACAGGAAATCTATAGAATTATTCCAGCGAAACCATATACCATGGCTGCGATATGCAGCGGCTCAATGCTTACAGATAAACATTCATGAATAAGCATTACACGGACATCTTATTTTAAAAGAATTAGGTCCATAGCTCTGTTAATACTATTTAATAAACAATTAATGCACTCCATAATGCTAATCTAAGGATATAGAAAATCGGAAAAAGGTCAGCATGTGTAAAGAATGCTAAATCTCGGATTTAAATGGCCTCTGTTGGCCACATCATACTGTCTAGAGTTGCATGATCTTATCTACTTGGTTACCGGCATGAATAATGACATGCTCAAAGGTTTCAGCCGCGATTATTTTTCAGCCCCTTCTGCCCCAATCCCAACCCTGGATCTCTACACTCTTTCCAAACACTCATCGTTGGGTCTATGGTTACTCAAAGGCCGTCAGAGGCCTTCTCCCTCTTTCTCATATCTCTCCAAATCTCCTCCTCTCGTCCCACTCGCCTACATCTTTCAGCCCCAGCTCTGCCTCCCAGCTTGTAGCCGCGAACCCGCCGCCCGGGGCTCAGTTACTCAAAGGCCATCACAGTTCGGGAGTTCGCTCTCCCCTTCTTCTCCCTCTGCCCAGGGTTTTCCCTTCTCTCTTTCTTGGCCTTTCCAGTCCGCCCCATCTCTCTGTTTCCCCGCTGTTCCACGGGGGAAGAACAGCAGGGAAACTGGATGCAGCTTGGCCACTTTTCACCCGACTTTCCGTTTTCATTCTCCTCATTCTTGCACGTTCTGCCCCACACCCTTCTTGCTGGGTTTGGCCTAAGATTGTCACAGGTCGCTTCCTTTGTGTGGGACAAGGTTTTGTTTCCTCAAAGACAGCCAAGAATCAAGCGATTACCTCGTCCAGCACTGTCCCTCGCCCCTACCCATCCGCTGAAATCGTCCCTTCGGCAAACCGTGGCCAGACTCTGATGTAGGAGCGATTAAGGTTTCTCAAAGGGAGTCTCCCTTTTCTCACTTTCTCTCGTGCTACGGCCAAGGTTAGTGTTACTCAAAGGCTCTGAGGTGTCCCCGGCTTGTGTCAGATCTCCGTCCTCTCAACGGCAGTGACCAGCTCTGATCTCAGTCTGCGGACGGGTCACTACAGGGTCACGTTCTTTCCTGATACTTTTTTTTTTTTTTTAAACATGTCAACTTTCCAAACCTCCAAACCTGTTTGCTTTTCACAGCCTCTCATCCTAAGAATGAATCAACCTTGAGGGGAAGATTGAGTCATAGGACACCCTGCATTTCTCCCAAATCACTGTGGAAACCCCGCCAGTCGCCTCTCATCAGAACGTCCGTGATCACATGGCCACATGGACAGCAGTGGACCAGCTACAATTACACACAGAGGACTGTTCTTTAATCCCTTTAAAGGACAACTTAACAACAACAAGAAAAAGAACGAGGCAAGAAATGGGGTAATGGGGCGCTACTTTAAAAAAAAAAAAAATCTGACACCTCAATCCCCATACAACTACAGATGGAGAGGGGGAAATACAAAAAAAATTAATAAAATTAAAAAAACTTCAAGCTGCCACCTTGCGTATCAGTTTTCTGATCTAAGTATGCCGAAACAAAGGTGTCTTTGAGCATGGAGAGACTGGCCACATTGTCTCTCAAAGGTTAGCTTCTCCAGCAGGAGAGTCCACTGCGGCCATTCCCGCAACGCTCTCCCCCGCACTCTCCCCAAGTTAAGTGGAATGTGGTGGGCGAAAAGGTGTGGGTGACCTGCTTCCCGGCATCGCCTCCAGATCCCACTACACCTCCCCAACCATTTCAACTGTGAGGTCTGGAATAGAAAGAATGGGTTGAGGGGAGAGAAAGAGGGAACAGGCACCGCCCCAACACCCCTAAATCAAATTCGAGTTGCAAAAGGCAAGGAATCCCCAGAAGTGACAAAACGATTTTAACTCGGGGATCCTCAAAGCGGGGGGATTGCTCTTACTGATCTGAGATCAGGCATTTCTGTGTTATGCTGACTGGATTTTTACCATGGGACCGACTGGGAATGGTGAAAGAGGCGCTTTAAGTGTTGTGATGCCTGTACAGGTGCCACAAAACAAAAAAATTATTGTGTTTAGTTCACAAGCTGTGAAGCGGCCGCTAAGGCCAGCGGAGGCCTAGCGGGTAAGGAGGGTGGTAGTAGCCTAGTGGGTAACACACTCGCCTATGAACCAGAAGACCCGGGTTCGAATCCCCCTTACTACCATTGTGTCCCTGAGCAAGACACTTAACCCTAAGTTGCTCCAGGGAGACTGTCCCTGTAACTACTGGTTGTAAGTTGCTCTGGATAAGGGCGTCTGATAAATGCTGTAAATGTAAATGTAAATGTAAGGAAGCAGGCTCATAACCGAAGGGTTGCGGGTTTAAATCCTGAACTGTCAAGGTTCCACTGAGTCAGCTCTAGTCTGAGGAACACAGCAGCATATTTAAGGAGTTGAGCTGGTGTGCAAATCTCAGTCCAATCGAGCATTAAAAACAAATCTGATCCACAAATATATTATCTTGGTACTTCTAGGACTTACAGGATCTGCTTTTGGCAGCTTGGTGGCAGATACCACGTGGTACCTGGTTTCTTTCAGGCCGTGCCTCCATGCATCAGGGCTACTTTTGCAGCCTATTACATGGTGGTGTTAATGTTATGTCTTATTGGTGTATGTGAGGTGTGTGTGTGCGCGGGTGTGCGTTATCACCTCTGTGGAAGCTCGTCCTCGGGGCTGTCCTGATAATATCGTACGAAGAATCGCTCGGCGTCTTCCCTCTCCCCGTCTGTCACCACACTGCCGTTCAGGACGGCGACAGCTGGAAGCCTGCAGCGCAGAGATAACCAGGGAGTGACAGTGTTCCGAGCAGCATCACACTTAACTAGAATACATGCTTCTAATCGGAAACTAGACACAACTAGAGTGCTGCCTCACGATATAAACACAGACCGATGCTCTATGACCTATTCCTCAGTTGTCATTTGTCATGACATTTAGTCACAACCAATCAGTCCTTTAATGACACAACATTTTACATATGCGAACATGGTGGGTCAAAATAAATGCAAAATATGCCGATACTAGCCTAGCCAGTTAGTGCCTGATCAACACACTTGACCTTACGCTGCTCTAGGGAGACTAAAATGATCAATCTCCTGATAAAAAGCAGCAAATTACTATGAATTACAACCGATCACAGCTAGTTTCATAAGACCCTGACGTATGTGAGTTACTGACCAGCGCATATTAGAAAATAGGACTTTTTAATGGTAATGTCTAATGTAAATTTCAGGAAACGCACAGTATGTAAAAATGAAGTGATTGTCATTGGGAAACACGGCACAGCAAATGGAGACACAACAAAATGTGTCCTCTGCATTTAACCATCACCCTTGGTAAAAAGTGAAGTGAAAAGTGAAAGTGAAGTGATTGTCTTTGTGAAACACTGCAGCACAGCACACGGTGCCACAACGAAATGTGTCCTCTGCACTTAACGCGTCACCCTTGGTGAGCAATGGGCAGCCATGACAGGTGCCTGGGGAGCAGTGTGTGGGGACGGAGACGGATCAGGATTCGAACTGGCAACTTTCTGATTACGGGGCCGCTTCCTTAACCGCTAGGCCACCACTGCCCCAGTGGTCTTGTGATGTTTTAGGGGTACTGGCTATTTTTGCCTAATGATCAAAATACAACTATTTACTGATATCTATCTGATCCTACTTCCACCTTCTCGTGCTCCACTCACCGTGCCACAATGAGGCTGCGACGCTCTGTGGTGGTGTAGGGCTGCAGCAGAGGAATGCCCATCAACCGCACCTCCCGCAGCTGAGGAAACATGTGAGCTTCTCAATGTCTTCCCAGCCACTCAGTCCTTCACCAAACACACACACGCACGGCATCATTATGCAGACCATGTACATTTTTCTACACTGCTTTTTTTTGTAAAAAAAAATGTAAATACACAAAAATCATAATCATCTTTCTAAAATGGAAAAAAATATAATTCTGCAAAAGTTATTCCCTACATATATGTCTTTTGCAGCTTTTACTGTTCTGTCCAGTTGATCTCAAACCAGCTCAGCAAGCTCATGACCCAGTCAAACCACTTTTTGTCATTTCAGACGTGGCATCTCCAACTGAATCCGCTGACACCGCTTTACCGGTTACTTGGTTACTTTTGTACACCTCAACTGCTGAAGTCTCAGTAAAATAAAAACCCTAAGAGAAAAATGTGTGAAACCTGTGACAGGAAGTGTATATCATATATATTTTTATACAGCATAATTTTTATTTAACATTTAACATATGTCTGTCAAAATGAATCCAGTCGTTATGGTGATTAATTTTTAAATGATTCATGTGTTAAAAGATTGTTAAAGGTCCCCTGATATGAAAATTTCATTTATTCAGATGATTTAACAGTAATACAAGTTCCTCTAGCCTGTCTGTGGTCCTGCAGTGGCTAGAAATGGCGATAGGTGTAAAGAGTGCTTTGGATTCTGCTTCACCGTTCAGAGAACGGTAGCTCAGATGGTCGAATGTGGAATTTGTCCCCTTATGACGCCATAAGGGCAAAGGTTACACGACTTCCTGTCTGCGCCAAACATTGTGGTTGGTGAATGGTGTTGATTATGTAATTTCTGACATTGGTGGCAGCGGTGGCCTAGCGGTTAAGGAAGCGGCCCCCTAATCAGAAGGTTGTCGGTTCGAATCCCGATCCGCCAAGGTGCCACTGAGGTGCCACTGAGCAAAGCACCGTCCCCACACACTGCTCCCCGGGCGCCTGTCATGGCTGCCCACCGCTCACCAAGGGTGATGGTTAAACGCAGACGACACATTTTGTTGTGTGACCGTGTGCAGTGCTGCAGTGTTTCACAATGACAATCACTTCACTTTCACATTCTATAGGGCGCTCTCCTCCTCGTCCCCTCTCTCCTCCTTATTAGCATTTAAAGCTACACACACCCAAATGGCACGTCCTTGGGAACCTGGGGAATTCTGCACCAAGACTGATTTTCAGAAAGAGACTTCAGATACAGTATTAGGGGACCCCTAAGACCAATATACAAATTTCCTATCAAGGGACCTTTAACAATGTGCTTAACCCTCAATAAACACCACACACAACAAGTGAATAATGAATGAGCCCTGTTCGTGTACCCGAGTTGTGAAGGTTGATGCTTTTCAGGTTGGGAAACAGGCGGCATAGCGAGTCCTGTGGCTCCAGGATTGAGTTCAGACTGTTGTTGGCCAGGATGAGGGACCGCAGGCCCGAGTACATCATGCCCAGCTTGCGCACCTCGCTCCAGTCTTGCAGCTGGTTGTCAGTGATGTGCAGCAGCCGCAGGGACGGGCAGGGGACAGGGGACAGGGCCACAGAATCATACTCATTCAGAGATAAGAAGAGCTCCTGCAGCCTGGGCCGGACACATGTAAAGCACACGCCAGCGGTGGGTGTTACAGACTAAAAGCACATCCTGGTGTCCCGTATCAATGATAAAGAGAGAATGTCCGGGTCCTTACTCAGGGATTTCCCGCGTGATCGTGTGCACCACGTCCCAGGACACGCGCGTGTTGTTGAGGACCAGACGGCGGAGCCCTGAAAAGGCTTCGGCTGCAGACGGCTCAAGGTTAGACCCAGACAGAGGGTTCATGCTCAGGTTGAGAAAGTCGAGGTTTGGAATGTTTGCCAATATCTTGCTGACCTGAAATAAGTAACTGACAATAATCAATATGGCGTGGGTTTTTCCACTTAAGTCTTGGCGTTTGTTTGTTTTTTTTCTTCAATTTTTCAAAAGGCAACTCACTTGGCAACAACACTGCCAACCCACCTCAGACCACTCACGCAACTGGTTGTGGGAAAGGTCCAGCTCCACCACGTGGGCACAAAAGGTGGCGACCTCCGACTCGTCCCCGGCTTCGGTGATGCCACAGCCTTCCAGCACTAGCACACTGGGCAGGTTCAGGCGGTCTGACGAATAAAAGGACACTTGGGTTTTCCGTCAACAGCACCAAGCACGTATACAGAAGCAAGGCCGGCGGTTACCTTTGACAGGTGAGCTCTGTGGGCTTGACAGGATCACCACACCCTTGCCAGGCCCTCGGCAGTAGGGGAAGTTGTCTGGGCTGTATTTGTCACTGATCACCTCGACCAAGGTGCGTCCACCTGTCTCCTCTGACACCTCCATTGCGTCTCCCCAGTATTTTGGCTAACAAGAGCAGTGGAGTAAAGTTTTTTTTTTTACATGCAGGTCAAATTTTTTTTTTTCTTACAAAAGAGACCATACAACTAGACTGCAGTTTAATACAGCCGCCAGTGACGACACTAAACATATTTAAAAAACCATCGACATTAACATAGTTAAATATTTGCACAGCCTTTGGACGGAACACACGACTCAAGGTGCAAAGGGACTGTGGAAAAAAAGGTGAAGTTGCACACTGATCATAGAATGACTGGAAAAACTTCCATTTCAGATTAAACAACAACTCACAGATTAATTGCTTGATGCCAGATATCCAGGATAGGAGAAGCGCAACACAACCAATCTTTGGCTCAGCATGGAAGGGAGCCCATCTGGATCCCAACTTTGGCACCAGGCAGTGACATCACAGGACATAGAATGTTCACCAGCTGTTGAGAAAAGGCTTGTAGTGGTGAGGAGAGATGCTGACAAAGTGAGATAAAGAACAAAAGTGAGATTTATATATGTGTTAATTCATTTTTATGATCTATAATTAGATAAATATTGCTATTTTGTAAATAATGTATGAGAACATTTTTGCATTAGATATGTTATCATTTGAATGGTGCACGATACAGCAAAACTGAGTCTTGTAGCCATACGTAGGCTTCTGTGGCTTACAACAGCGCAGCTTCTTATAAAAAGTATTTCACAAAATGGATAACCTCGTTTCTATTTTAGAGCATTTATCTAGAGTGACTTACAATCAGTAGGGACAGTCCCCCTGGGGACAGTGTCTTGCTCAGGGACATAATGGTAGTAAGTGGGGTTTGAACCTGTGATTTTACCCACTAGGCTACTACAAACCTCCCCTACAAACTTCAAAACATTTACTTTCTGGTTATACATGCGGCAAAGTGGCCCTGAACACATCGCAAAGATTTGAGATTGATTTACACAAAACATTTGTCCGATCAAATGTATTTCTTACTTATTTATTTTCACATGCACATGTGTAACATATCACGTCTAAAACCGCCTGCATGACCAGTAAATGTTGGCTATGTTCAGTCTGAGGCCAGTGCTTTAAAAGATCAGCATACCCTTGGGTAATGCACATACGTTGCGCGATCACGGTCACATTTTGGTCGCGTCTGTAATGTTTGTCAGCGTAAGTGTGGTTAGGGTTAGGCTTAGGGCTATCAGTTTGCTCTACTGGTATGCTATTCTGACAAAGTATGCTGATCTGTCAGAACACCCGCTCTGAATCTAGCCGTGCACGTGCAAAATATCAAAAACTCAGTTGACTGAAACTTCAATAGAATAATTCGAGTCTGGATGCGACTAAGACTAATAAAGACTAAAACGACAGCTGGATGCAAAGACTAGACTAAAACAACTATACGACCAATAATATATAAGTGGCTTTACAAAAGTAGCCATGACCTCTGCTACTATGCTAGCATTTTTTAAAAAATGTATTGGCATGCCTGCGAATATACTATGCAACAGAAACCGCCATGAACAGAAGACAGACGACTTAATCGTCCACAGATTAGGCCTTAAAGCCTATAACAGAGCTGAGGTTAACAGGTTAACACTCTGACCAACCATTTAATGGTAACCTTTTCATTGATTTTATAGCCTCATCAGCATGCAGTGGTCCTATTTAATAATCATTTGGTTAGATTGATGTGAACAAACTAACGCGGCTTCTGGTAAATAATTCCATTCTAACAGGTTTCTAAATGGTTCTGGGGTGCCGTCTCATAAATGGTAGGGGCTATATATAGTCTATAAATATATAGTATAGTCTATAAGTAGAGGATTGAGGAGAGAATTTTATTTTTGAGACGTTGACTTAACATTTTATTATTAATATTTTAAAACGGTCCTGCATAGGGGGAATCTTCATGGCCCCCCTAACAAAGGCTTAGTAATTGTTATTACTGCACGCGTCCTGAATCATCTTACTATGTCTTACCCATGAGATGGGGGGTTAGGACCACATGTCACCTGGGGGTAGGGGTGGGGGGCAGCTGCGCAGCGACAGGTCGCGGAATTTAAAACTCGCTGCCATGACAACCGGATTGTTACGAACTCGGGTGGGGGCGGGGTTTGGGGTTGGGGGGGGGGGGGGGGTCAAGATTATAAAAATATAATCCGGCACAACCACCGTGATGCACGAACATGAACCATATTTCCCCTTTTTTGTTATTATCGATGAAAAACGATGACAGTCCAGAGTTCAGTGCGGCAAAAGATCAGGAGGAAAACACACACAAACACGCGGCTATATTTACTACAGCAATTATTTTTAACCGCAGGGTTATTTTGCGACCAAGGAAATGTCATGGAAATGCAACGAAACTTGTTAAAATTCGTGCTTCGTGCGGATTAAAAGTGACGACATATGTTTAAAAAGCACCGTACTGTACTGCAGGCTGCGTTACAGTAGGGCATTAGGGGGCAGGCGGCTAAAAATAACTCAATAACGCTTGACATTTTCCAACGTCTCGTCGTGCGACGTTTCCGAAGCAGGCGCAGAACGTCGTGTAAAAAAAACGAACAAATAAGATTACCACGTTCACCTTACCGTTAACTCCGGTCACCGCGAATGTTTGTTATTGTTGAGTTCAGTTGACTTGTCTTACGTCGACCTCATCCCGGAAATGACGTCACTGGCGAGTTTCAATTCAAAAAGTGGCTGCGAAACAGCGCGCTGTCGGCAGCCGCCGGACTCGTTGCAGGTTGAGCGTGACACGCGTTTCGTGTCGCCTTCGAACAGCGGACACCTGGAAGGACAGGGCCCGCTGGAACCCAGGAACGAGGGACCAGCGCGGCTTTCAACGTCTTCGGGTTACAGCGGCGATGGTTTTTAACGCGCGCACAGCGCCCTCTGCTGGTGACATCGTCAAACCAGGGGACACAGTCAGTGCAAGAGCAACATTTTAAACAAGGTTACATACTGACATAAAGCGCAGACGTGCAACATTAACAAACCGGGCTAAATACAGTCCAAACAGGGGACACAGTCAGTGCAAGAGCAACATTTAAACAAGGTTACATACTGACATAAAGCGCAGACGTGCAACATTAACAAACCGGGCTAAATACAGTCCAAACAGGGGACACAGGCAGTGCAAGAGCAACATTTAAACAAGGTTACATACTGACATAAAGCGCAGACGTGCAACATTAACAAACCGGGCTAAATACAGTCCAAACAGGGGACACAGGCAGTGCAAGAGCAACATTTAAACAAGGTTACATACTGACATAAAGCGCAGACGTGCAACATTAACAAACCGGGCTAAATACAGTCCAAACAGGGGACACAATCAGTGCAAGAGTAACATTTAAACAAGGTTACATACTGACATAAAGCGCAGACGTGCAACATTAACAAACCGGGCTAAATACAGTCCAAACAGGGGACACAATCAGTGCAAGAGCAACATTTAAACAAGGTTACATACTGACATAAAGCGCAGACGTGCAACATTAACAAACTGGGCTAAATACAGTCCAAACAGGGGACACAGTCAGTGCAAGAGTAACACTTAAACAAGGTTACATACTGACATAAAGCGCAGACGTGCAACATTAACAAACTGGGCTAAATACAGTCCAAACAGGGGACACAGGCAGTGCAAGAGTAACACTTAAACAAGGTTACATACATTTACATGTACATTTAAGGCATTTGGCAGACGCCCTTATCCAGAGCGACTTACAATCAGTAGTTACAGGGACAGTCCCCCCCTGAAGCAATTTAGGGTTAAGTGTCTTGCTCAGGGACACAATGGTAGTCAGTGGGATTTGAACCTGGGTCTTCTGGTTCATAGGCGAGTGTGTTAACCACTGGGTACTACCACCCTGACATGAAGCGCAGACGTGCAACATTAACAAACCGGGTTAAATACAGTCCAAACAGGGGACACAGGCAGTGCAAGAGTAACATCTAATAAAAAACACATAGACAAGAATGAAACAGACAGCGCTAAACTAGTGAAATGAGTACTTCTGTGCACTTTACTGAGGACTTTACTGATCCTTGTGCTTTTCATTCTGCAGAAAAATGTTGCATGGTTTGAATTTCTTTTTGTACCATGCCAGGGTGTTTGTGTACATTATCAGGATATAGGCCTATGTTAATGTGGCCGTTAACCTCCGTCAACAAAACCAAACCGCCCACATGACCGTCCAGGGCTTGTTGAGAGCCACAGGGTGCAGTCTTGTGGTCTGGATCACTTCCCTCACATATATATGGTTATATGGGTTGCTTATAAATGAGGTAGTGCAACCTGCTGTCCAAATTGCTCTGCTGATTTCAGACCTCTAGGCTTCAACACGTCTAAAATTCCATGGGGATCAAGACGTTTGTTGTTGTTGTTGTGAAGAGCACCCAAACATGGCTGTTATGGAGTTGCCCTGCACCCTGGATTTATTTATGACAATAAATGGGATGGAATTCGTGAATGGATTGTTGAATCACCCTGGGAGGAGATTTCTTTTTTCCCTTTTAAGGCCCCTTCACATTCCTTACCACCTTGCCCTCAAACCAAAACATGTCATAGCCTTTCTAAAAGACAAAAACACGCAACTAAATTAGTGGTTAATAAATCCTGAGAGCAGTGCGTTTTTTTCCCTTTAACAATAGTTCTGCAATGAAACAGAATAAGGTCTTGTCTAGGCAAAGATGAGCAGCTCTTGTTACATGCATAGTATGCAGAGCATACTTCAATTATAGAAGGGAACAAAATCAATGTATTCTCAAAGGAATGCTGTATTTTAAAAGTACAGTACTGTGCAAAGGTTTTAAGCAAAAATTTCTGAAACAGTTTAAGATGAGAACTAAACGGGTAAAACACACAAATAATCCTGATTGAAAAGTAAATGATGGTGGTATGCAGAGATGTTCTAGAAGAACTGGTCTCTCCCAACTGGTCTCTCCTGCAAGCAAAAGTCTACAGATGGAGAACAATATTGTACTGCTGCTCAGGAGTCTCTTTCTCTCCACACATTATGTCAGTATTTCATGCAGCAAACGAAAAAATGGTAAATCAGTTTGTATTCATAAAGCACTTTAACACAACGCAGTTGACCAGTTTTATCTGCACACAGATAAAAGAAAAGAGATAGGTAGCGAATAAAACAATAAAATAGTAAATTATTATTATTAATAATGACCACAATAAAACTGTAAAACCAACATCGTGAATAAAATTGCATGCAGTACTATTACACAGTACAGTCCACTGAGAGAATATATGAGGACGCATTTGTCCCCATCATTCCCAACATTTATTTTATTGATAATTGTGAAATCTCTGGAGCGGCTTGCCGTAGACCGTCATGATTTGCAACGCACATTTAAAGACGCAGGGGATCTTTTTTTTTCCGTCGTGGAGCCCGGCGCTCTGGACCGGTGAGGACATTGTGCTGCCAACGGTTCGTGCCTTCGGACCGCGGAAAGGTGAGTTTTTGTCAACGTGCACGCCACGTTGTTCTGCATTTTCTACTGGACCGTCCGCTGCCTGCAGTGTCTGGCACGGCCACGTAACCAGGGCCCCGGTGAGGATGCTCTGCTGTCTCCCGCACCATTGCTCGGCGTCCTTGAAAGGCATGGATCATGTTTTTTTTTTTTGCTTAGATCGAGATTATTTGGGCTTGACTGCATTGCTTTTTTTTTGCCCTGCGCGTTAAATATGAGTAAAGGGTTTGAAACTACGCAGCACTTGTGTATTTGTTCTGTTTAGAAAATGCCCTTATGTGTAGTGCCATTGCGATAGGCCTCTTCAATAAACACCGTGGAGGGCTCTGTACGTTCTTATTTCTATTATTTTTTTGTTTGTTTGTTTGTTTATGACCAGAATTCAAAATCCGAGTTATTTTAAAGAAACACACGCGTATATACAGCCGATTAATTGACAGTGAAACACACGTCTGTGTAGATAACGGAATAATCCTGCGGTGTCGTTGTGCAGCAGGCCGGAAGGGGGCACTCGTCCGCGCATGCGCCATGGATCCGACGCGGACTGCCAGCCTCCTTTTAGGTGAGAGGAGAAGTTCCACGGGGCAGGACCATATTGAATTGATAAGCAGGGATAAAATTATGCAGCTGCACATTTAGCCAAATGAATTTTAATAGCTTGTGTAAGGTGTGACTATTGTGTGAGCCAGAAGCAACAAGGCAGGAGAGGAAGCTTACAGAGAACTGTGCATTTTGTTTATTCCAGTGCTGGTCACTGGTGTGGCAGGGTTCTGGTACACGCCGCAGGGACCGCAGATCTACTCATGCCTTACCTACATTGAGAAGAACCTGAGGGTGGACTGTGAATTCCCCATCACCAACGAGATCCCGGGGCCCTTCTGCGAATTTAAGCAGGACGGGCGAATTATCGGGACCACATACCCCAACACTCCTTCCTTTCTCATACCGACGCTGGAGTTCAGGCGGCGTGCCAACGTCTCGCTGGTCTCCCCGAGCATTTGCCGGCTAACCTGGGCGCCCATGGCAGACGAGAGGTCCTACACATACACCTGCCGGGTGTACCAGGGCAGCACCTGGAAGGAGAACAGCATGGCGTTTCACCAAAGTGAGTAGAACATGCATCACCGCCAGTTCGTACACAGTTAACCATTGTCGATTGGAGCGTGTAAGTGACATGCATTCATTTTCTTCTCCAGGAAATGTGCTTGTCTGCTCTGCTGTGAGCTGGATTTTCCACGCCGCACCATGGCTCCTCGGAATGATTGGAATATCTCTTCCTGTGTGCTTGGGGTCGCTGTCTGCATGACAGCGCTCCGCCATGTCTGTCTTCCTCTTTCATAATCCATTGTACAATACGTCTCCTCAGATTATTTATAACGTAAAACAAAATTGCACTTAGCATATGCTCACCAACATGTAAAGGTGTATCTGGTGCTCAGTTTTAACTGCTTTCTAAAATAACATTCTGCTGTCTTAACCCAAACACAATTCATTCTCGGTGACCTGCAAGACTTTTTCATTTCTGGTCACTCCTCAGTTTCAGTGCTGTAGCATATTTCCACAGTGATAGTATCTGATTCATGTGCATATGCATTTTTTGTGATACAAAACATTGAAAAGGAATTTGGGATGAATTGTTCCATGTAACTCGGCAAAGAATAACGTGACTGAATAGAAAAGGGAGAGGATGCCACATTGCATGCAATCATTTTAATGCTTGACCTTGTGGCTGTACAGCATCAGTATTGTCTCTCATTGTCTTCTTGTACATGCCTATTATATTTACTTATTTATTTGCATAATAGGTCTTCACTTAAGATTTAAGAACATGATTCAGCAATTATGCCAAGAAATCCTTCCAAGGTCTTTTCCAGTGTTTATGAAATGCAATATCAATTTATTTTTACACAGACTATGTTTAATATCGTCTTCAGGATTTCTTTACTGTAAGAATTGCTGTGTCACTTCAAGCTAATAATAAGCTATTCACATATTTGCAAAGTGTAATGGTTGACTGCACTAATGCATTTTTGTAATATTTTCTTCTTATCGAAACATCTGGAACCCGGGTTGAAACATGCCAATGGCCAATTAAGACTAAATGATTTTGATATCATAATTTGTGGCATAATTGCTTGATCAGTTTTTCTTGCTTATGTTCTAGGCCTGGAAACCATCTGCAATAAGGACTGCTGCTTTTTTTATTTGGGGATTGTGTCTGTTAAGTCTTGATTACTGATGATGGGTGGAAATACCAGAGGCAGCGTCACATTTTTAAAATATATCTGAAGCACTGCACAGAATTAATCTATGGCCATGCCCACTGTAGCACTGCACACTGAAGTGAGCAATAGATTTCCTATGGAAGCCACAAAAGGGTCACTTAAAAGTTTTATATTGCTGCTTGACTCGTTTCCAAAGTCTTCCAGCACTTTCGCTGCATTGCTTGGCTTGCACTTTAAACGGTTGTAGTGCATGGCTTCCGTGCCTTTACCTAGGCTTCTTTTTGCCAGATTATTCATATCTACTGCCATCATTGGTATGATTTGTGCATAATAGCTGTATACATGCACACAGAAAGACACTTCAGAATTGAATCTGGCTCCGTCTGTCTGTCATTTTCATTCAAGGGTCAATGTGATAACATGCAGTAGGTGGTAATAAAGGTACTATGGCTGAACACTGATGTCCTGTTGTCTTTGTCAATGTTTCCAAATTTCACTGTGTGCACTGTGTGCTGTGCTGCTGTGTATCACATGTGACAATCACTTCACTTCACTTGAGCTTCCCCTTTCATTAAGGCCGTATTCTTGTGTCCAGGGTTTGTCCAGACACCAGGCTGTCCATGTTGACATGTGACCAATGGAGATAAGTGAGCAGGGAAACTTAAATTTAGCAGAAACACAGTTACTACCACAACAAAACACTGCAGGATTTGCATTACATTTATGACTTTTGTCCCGATTCATTTTATGAAACCTTTGCAATTCCTACCAAGAGACCACAACAATGCATGAAAGTAGCGCAATGTTGTCAGTCTCTCGAACATCAGTTGATGTGATTGGCTGTAAACACTGGAGACATTTGTGAATGAAGCACCATCAGGGAAATTGCAATAAATCTGAGGGTGTTCACAAATATATCAGAACGTAATCAGAAGGTTGCCGGTTCGAATCCCCACACACTGCTCCCCCGGGCGCCTGTCATGGCTGCCCACTGCTCACCAAGGGTGATGGTTAAAAGCAGAGGACAAATTTTGTTGTGTCACCATGTGCTGTGCTGCAGTGTTTGGCGACGATGACAGTCAGCTTGTGAATAAATGTAACAGCACTGACGTTTGTGCATCACAATCAGTCAAGAAATGCATTAGTGAACGGTGTATTTGTCTCCATATTTTTCCTAACAAGAATGTTACTGCAGATATGCAAATATCTGAAATGGAAACGGGAAAAAAAAAACAAAAAAACGATGAAGAGGATATGCGAAACATTAACTTTTTTTGACCAGGAGGAAGCCGCCCGCCGTATAGTGGGCGTGTCCGCCCCCGCCGCGCCACGCCCCGCCCCGCCCCGCCGCGCGCGCACCGTCCCATCAATTAGAACGGCGCCGTCCAGCACGCGCTAACGGACCTCGCCGCCGCCGCCGCGCTCGGGATAAACGGATCCGAGGTAAGACCGACCCCCGCGTCAAATTATGCCAAAAAAAGCCGCCAGCGCGCCGGCGCCTCTCGGCCACAGGCGCGCAAAAGAGGCGAGAGGATGGATTTATTTTTTTGTGCATTTTAAAAGCTGCGTCACCGTGTTGGGGACCGTCTGCAGCAGTTTAATTGTGCAATTGAACAATAGGAAAAAAAAAATTAAAAAACGGAAAACCAGAGACAGATCTTGTTGGCAGCGGATTTCCACGTCTACCGACTCACATTCCAGGGAATCCAGGTCCTGTTCAGTCAGGAATTTGTACCTGCACAGTCTTGACTCGATCATAATCTTCCCAGCTGCTATAAAAATGGAAGGGGGGGGGGGTATTCTGGTTATTTATTAAAATGAGCCAGATTTGTTTAATGCACGGCCATAATTCACATAATTTCAAACATCTGCAGTCAAATAATAACTTTTTCTTTTTTTTTTGCCTGCGACTATATTTGAAGAGCCATCTGGACCCCGCCCGTTCGATGGAGCCGCCGCGGGGTTCCGTAATTCCGTATTCCCACTGTTCGGTGTCTATTTCCTCACCGTCTCTTTGCTTTTTTTCCCCCCTCCGGCTGTGAAGGTGTGAAGATGTTCCTCATCGTTGCTTCCCTTTGCCTACTGAGTAAGGTTACTGAAGTACTACATTCACACAGATTAAACCAAATATAAAATTAGATTAGACTGCACTTGAATGTGTCTTCGTAATAAAAGTTCCACGCTGATGTTACGAGACTGACCCTACACCGCTCCACAGGCCTGTCCACTGGCCAGCAAGTGGACCTGACCTCCTGCATCACGAAGGAGAACAACCTGAGGATGGTGTGCACGTTTGCCCCTGACACGCCGGCCCCGCAGTGCAAGTACGTGCAAGCAAACAGGACCGTGGCCAGCACCAACTCCACCGACGCCCAGGACCCCAAGTACAAGAACCGCGCCAACGTCACCGTCAGCGGCGGCGCGTGCCTGCTCACGCTGACCGGCCTGCCGGACGTCACCCAGCAGTTCACCTGCATCATCAGAGCAACGCAGAGGGCGGAGACAACGGCCACCGTGGACAAGAGTGAGCTCCGGCCGCACGAACGCGCAGACAATTCCGACCACGGGCCTAATTTCTCTCGTTCTTTTCCCGTGTGTGTGTGTGTGTGTGTGTGTGTGTGTCCGCAGATGCACTCGGGACGTGCTCGTCGGCCGCCATCCTGCAGAGCAGCGCAGCACCGCTCCTCATCCTCATCCTCGCCTCGTTCCTACCTGGACCCCACTGAGCGAGCGTTTCAGGCCTTGTGCCTTCGTGCAGAGATTATCTGACGCATGACGTGTGTGGCCGTGGTCTCTGTTATATCGGCCTTCTATTCTGCCCCGTTGTGTTCATTTGACATGCCAGCGCTATGCAATTTGACCATCCTTTTCTGATCAGGACTGAAATAAAAAAACGTCCAAAACCAAACACTCTCTGCGTCTGTGATATTAAAATCACTCATTTGGTGTTGTGGTAGTAGGGTGGTAGTGGCCTAGTGGGTAACACACTCACCTATAAACCAGAAGACCCAGGTTCAAACCCCACTTACTACCATTGTGTCCCCGAGCAAGACACTTTACCCTGAGTGTCTCCAGGGGGGGACTGTCCCTGTAACTACTGACTGTAAGTCGCTCTGGATAAGGCTGTCTGGTGAATGCTGCAAATGTAATTTATGACGTCAAAATGTGTGTCTGTGTGGTAAAATGCCGAGTGCGCGGCGCCCCCTGGCGCCCAGGCGGGGCGCTGCCTCGGGCCCGTCGCGGCATAAAGACGTCAGAAATTGTTTATCTGCCCTGGATCCGAGCGGACGCTGCAGCGGGGATGAGTTTCGGCGCTTTCCCGGTAATTTGCACGCTTCCCGCGGGCGTTTGGGGGGGCCGCCGGCGGCGCTCGGCCGTCTTTGAACGTCGCCCGTTCGAAATGAACCCTTTTGCGGCGCCGGGCGCGAATCTCCCATTGTCCCGGGCGTCGCGTCGCAGCGGCGCCTGCTCGCGTCCGTGGAGGTTCGCGGGCAGAGCGTTTTATTATTATTATTATTATTATTCGTCCCGTTTTAAACGACGTGCGGTGAAATGTCGCGACCGGCGGAAACGCGGCCGTGTGCGCGTCGTCGGACGGCGTCGCGCCGCCTCGCCCTCCTGCTCGGACCGTCCCGACTTCTCGCCCTCTTCCTTTCCACCTCGGCACGGGAATTATTCTGCGATTGGTCCCGCCAACTCGGGCGGCGGACCGCAACACCGGCACGTCAAAAATGAAAGAAGAAGGATGCGACGCCGTTTATCGATACGGCGATATATCGCCATCCCTCGCCCACGATACGTTACTGATGCATTATGGGTACACTGGTGTCGCGTTGCTTCCTGTATCGATACCCTTATCCAGAGCGACTTACAGTCAATAGTTACAGGGACAGTCCCCCCCCTGGAGACACTCAGGGTGAAGTGTCTTGCTCAGGGACACGATGGTAGTAAGTGGGGTTCGAACCTGGGTCTCCTGGTTCATAGGCGAGTGTGTTACACACCAGGCTACTGCTAGTAATACATTATTATCCTGGTTATTCAGGCGGTGCATGACCCAAACACCCGGCGTTCTTCATAACTTCATAATAAGGTCTACAGGACATGCTATAATGTGTACGTTTGCCCTTTTTTTTTTTTTAAAGTTGAAATGGTCCCTTTTCTTCTGAAATTACACAGATATTGAGTATCTCCGAATCGGCAGGATAATAAAGCTGATGTCGTAAATCTGTCTTTTTTTTTTTTTTAATGAGTGAATGTTATAACTGAAGGTCAGGTGCGAGTAACTGCGCTGAGGTGAAACCAAGCAGAGTCTGTTTTTTAGTCTCTGTGCCCGAGGTCACAGCCGTGGGGCCTGTTTTGTGACCCCTTCTTTTTTTTTTTTTTTTTTTTTTTCTTTTTTTTTTTACTTTTCTGTTTTTTAGGTGCTTGATGAAATAGATTTTCTGGGGTTTTAAAGGCCAGAGAAGCCCTTTTAAGGTCAAAAGCGCGCTGGTGGAAATGAAAGGGTGAGATTACCATTGTGTCTCTTTTTAAGTAATACCCTCTGGGCCACTTTTTGCATGCACTTCAAGCAATGGGATAAAATCAGACTATACTTTAGATACCTCAAAACACTGCTGGTTTCACGTGCACTACCTCTCTGAATCTTAAAAACTAGATGCAATAATTATTATTGATTGCTAAAGCGGATCTGTTTTGGGTTATAAACATGTCCAAATGGATTAAATTTGTTTAATAAGTGGCCTAAAGCAACAAAAAAAATATTGTGCAGTCATATGTGTGTTGTATTTTTTAATGCAGTATTTGAATTCCACAGGCAGCAGAAAAGTCCAGACTCTAGAGGGGATGTTTCAGTAATGGAAGAAGGTTTGTGCTCTGTCTTTTTTTGTCATTTCTACTTTAATTCTCTTGCATTCAGCCTCTTGCAGGGATCAGGTAGTTTCTGTGCTTCCGGAACATGCTTTCCTAGTTTCGTGTTTAGTGTGGATTTCCCCTGGCATAAACTGGTCGAGCTGGCTGAGCTGGTTCAACCCTGAGTGTGTGTTTTGCTCGAAGGTGCTGTAGCCACAGCTGATGACCCATCAGCCATCACAACCATCCAATCAGCAGCCACATTCTCCACAGACCAGCCGATCAAGTATCTCTTTAAAACAGAAGGGACTGGTGGCCAGGTAAGAGCGGCGTTAGTAGTATCAATGGCATCTTCCACCTGCACGTTAGTGGATATACACTTATGACTGTTTGACATAAACATAGATCATTCATTTATCATCTAAAAAAGCCAAAACAATAATAATAATAATTAGTATTTTGCTGCAGGTGACGTACCGTGTGATTCACGTCACCGATGGGCAGGTTGATGGTCAGCCGGACGGAGCGGCAGCTGTTGGTGTGGTCACCGGCTTTCCCAACGCAACGCATGCCGTAACACCAGCTGTTACACAGGTTACAATATTTACACGCACACCGAAACTAAGTAATGAGGCCATGAATAAAGCATTTTACTTAACAAGAACTACATGATCATAATAAAAAGACTTTGTATTGTCATTACGCAGTTGCCTTGGCAACAAAATTAGGTAAAAGACGCACTTTTAAATCGCACTGTTTTTATATACATTTATTAATTTAAAAAGCAATTAATTTTTACTATATTTTAATGGAAAATAAAGACAAACAAACAACACATTAAATACTCTGCTCAAAAAAATAAAAATAAGACATCTTAGATCTGAATAAACGAAATATTCTTATTAAATACTTTTTGCAGTTGAAAGTGCTGACAAAAAATCACCAAAAATTATTGATTGAAATGAAATTTATCATCCCATGGTGGTCTGGATTTGGAGTCACACTCAAGCGTTTTACTACATTTCGTTGCCCTGTACTTGTACATGTGTAATGACAATAAAGTTGAATCTAATCTAAAAATCTAAAAATTTAAGTGGAAAAACACACTACAAGCTAGGGGTGTTGAACTTAACTGTATAATTAATCCTGATATTGTGCCTCAATGCAGTGCAGAAAATAATTGATTATATCATAATGACATTGTTTGGTGATTTGTGGAAATTGTTGAACTTTGACCACTGTGGCGCAGAGAAAGGAGGCTCATCGGGAAGGTGGGGTTTCCTTCACTCTCTCTGCATAAGGACCGGGTGAATTAATGTCCTTAACGTCCTGAAGTCTCCCTAGGGATCTCCTCCCATACCTGGAGGAGAACCACCTGGCGTTGGTAGATGGAGAAATACATGAGGTCTAGCATTATGTTGCATTAGGAGGAAAGCAGGGCCAACCGCACCAGCATATGGTCTCACAAGGGGTCTGAGGAGCTCATCTCCGTACCTAATGGCAGTCAGGCTACCTCTGGCGAGCACATGGAGGGCTGTGTGGCCCACCAAAGAAAACGACCCACTGCCAAAACTGGTCATGCTGGAGGATGTTGCAGGCCACGGTCTCTCTAGATTCTGTCACGCCTGTCACATGTGCTCAGTGTGAACCTGCTTTCATCTGCGAAGACCACAGGGCACCAGTGGATTTGGCCAGCACATCTCCTGATGTGCTGGCCTGTCTCCTGGTAGCACCTCCATGTTCTGGACACTATGCTGACAGACACAGCAAACTTCCTTGCCACAGCTCACATTGATGTGCCATCCTGGATGAGCCGCACTACCTGAGCCACATGTATGGGTTGTAGTCTCAGGCTAGCACCAGAGTGAAAGCACCGCCAGCATTCAAAAGTGACCAAAACATCAGCCAGAATATGTATATATATACACACACACACACACACACACACACACACATTTAATTATTTATAATTAAATTGCCTTATTTGCTGAGGTTGGTCATATGAATAAGAAATAAAAACATTGCTAATTTGGCAAAAATAACTAAATGCTAAGAGTTCTACTTAAAGTATAATTCCTTATATCTGTAACATGCAGCTGTATTCAAACATATTTAAATGTTTTTATTAAATAAATCTCTTAAATTCCCTTCTTAGACTGTGTTTGCACAGTCTGAGAGTTTGGAAGCCGAGGGCTCGGAGACGCACTACTATTACCCAGCGACCATTGCAGACACCCCACCCGCTACCATGGTAACCAACGTCCAAGCCCCCGATTCGATACTCACTCAGACTACGCCTACAGGTGAACACGTGTGCAGCCGCTCTGTTCCACTCATGGGACGCCTAAGTGTTGTGCCTTGTCTGACCTTTGGCCTTCTTTCCTCAGGTCAGCTGTATGTAATGATGTCTCCCCAGGATGTTCTGGGCACCGCCAGTCAGAGGTACGCCTTTTCCCAACATCTGGCATCCCAACATCTGGGAAGTTTTGTTTGTGTGTGTGTGTGTGGGGCCTAAAAATATGCAAGTAATTGGAAATGAACATTTGTAGTGAAATAGCACTTGTTGACTCTGATAATGAAAAGTGCCAAGTTCAGTTTCATCATCAGATGTCCCAGTGCAACAGTGATGCCAGTTTCAAAGTTTCTCATTTCCGACCCTCAGTAAGACAGAATCTCCCCGGACGTCAAGGGATGACAAGAGACGAGCACAGCATAACGAAGGTACGTGAGTGGGCATCTAGCACCCAGCGCCCTCTTTCATACCCCGTCATACCTGGTTACCCGCTTTCCTCTGCAGTGGAACGGCGCCGTAGGGACAAGATCAACAACTGGATAGTTCAGCTGTCAAAAACCATTCCCGACTGCAACATGGACACGACCAAGAATGGACAGGCGAGTTCACGCAGCCGCTGACCGGCGCGCCGTCTTGCGTCTCCGCTTTGCCTTACCTGTTCCGTCCGTCTCTGCGTACAGAGTAAAGGTGGCATTCTGTCCAAGGCCTGCGACTACATCCAGGAGCTGGTGCAGAGTAACGGCAGGCTGGCGGATGAGCTGGAAACCTTGGAGAGGCTGAGGATGGACAACCAGCTTCTCAGACAGGAGGTACAGCATATCTCTGTGGGTTCACCTCAGGGCTCCGTTTTTTTTGGTCGACTACCGGCACGTAATTACCCTGTTTACACCGCGTTATCTGCCGGTACACGCCTGAACGCTTGCTCACGTTACCTTTTCAACGTTTCGTTTCTTGTTTTCGTCTCTTCGCCCAGGCGGAGGAGTGGAAGTCTAAGAACCAGATGCTGAGAAGTCAAATGCGACAGCACGGCATCGTAGCCGCCAGCACAGAGCCGCAGTGACGGCAGGTCAAAGGGTGGCAGAAGGTCTACTCTGAACTGCACTATATTTGTAACCCCTACCCGCCCCCCCTTTCTTGTAGTGTTACCACCCAAAAAGCCCCAGTCATCAATTCCCCGGTCTTCTGAATCGTAACGAGCACTACGCATCTGTGTTTGTTTAGATTGTTTTGCATCACCACCCATGGACACCGAGTTCATTTAAAAGACGTGTAGTAGGTGAAGTCGAAAGACCGATAAAGCGTCGACTGTGGAACGCTACATCCTGCGATGTGGATTCCGGTTGTCACACTATGACCGGAAGTCACGAGAAGATGAACATTTTTTTTTTTTTTTTTCGCCAATTTGATTTGCTTTCCTTTCTGCGTAATTTAAAGGTATCACGGCTAGTCAGTTCACATCGAGATACAGTACAATTCATTACGCTGTCAAATTACAAAATGTATAATTTTGTCATCGATGCACTGCTGGCTGTTATTTGACAATTTAATAAACCATCAAGTTGTACACACAATATATTTTTTACAGGCTCATTGTATGAGGACTTGGCATGGAATGGTGTGTGGATTAGTAAAACTGGTTACAAATGTGAAATAATGCATATGCCAAACGTTAAATGTGTGAAGATAGAATAACGTTATTTCCTTTTGTTGATGCTCCCCCCCCCCCCCCCCCCCCTCTATAACTCATTTGGAATTGGAAATATAGTCTGCAATTTATATTAAATGTTGAAAATTGAATTGTTAATGTGTTTTTTTTGTTGTTGTTTAAATGTATTAACGATGTGAAAACACTAGATTCCTTGTGATTAATTGTTTAAGTCGCACAGCTGCCATAATACCAAGAACACGCGTTTTAAACCAAGTCCGTATCTAATCACGATATACAGATCATACAGTTTCAGAATGGACAGAGTTGCGTCGCCCAGCATCCACGCAGCGGGGGGGCACTGGTGGCCTAGCGGGTGAGGGGGCGGACTCGTAATTGGGAGGTTGCCGGTTCGAGTCCCGAAACACCATGGTGCCACTGAGCAAAGCCCCGTCCCATTTACGTTTACAGCATTTATCAGAAGCCCTTATCCAGAGCGATTTACAAATTCTTAGTAGTTACAGGGACAGTACCCCCCTGGAGACAATGCTCAGGGACACAATGGTAGTAAGTGGGATTTGAACCTGGGTCTTCTAGTTCATAGGGAAGTGTGTTACCCACTAGGCTACTACCACCCTAAAACAGATGTGCTATTTACTGTATGGTAACATATTATATTTTTACATTTTCATTAACTTTATTCAGAGGGACTTACAATCAGTAGTGACCAGGAGAGTCCCCCCCCCCTGAAGACTCGGGGTTAAGTGTCTTACTCAGGGACACAATGCTATAGGTGGGATTTGAACCTGTGTCTTCTGGTTCACAGGCGAGTGTGTTACACACTAGCCTACTACCTAGTGGGTAACATACTCGCATTCGTGGCAGATGGTTAAATGACAATCACTTCACTTTCAGTTTGTTCATTCTACGTCTGAATTGGAAATACTTCCGATAGGTTTGAGATGAACAACTGCAAACCTTTCCAACCTTCGCATTCATCATAGTGGGTAACACACTCACCTATGAACCTTCCCAAATTGTCCCACACCGCCCCTCTGCTACGTTTCCTCCACTGGCTCCCATCCACTGGTTCATCTAGACTCTTCTCCGTCTTGGCCCCTCGGCGGTGGAATGAACTTCCCCTCGAGGTCAGAACAGCTCAGTCACTGAGTATTTTCACACGGCAGCTCAAGACCTTCCTCTTTAGAGAATATTTAGATTAACTTGTAACCTTCTTATTGTGTAACTTGTGTACAGAATCTACAACAAGAGTGAATAAAAAGATTGTATTCATAGTTGAGGGTCCTAGTGAACTGGAATTGATCTCTTCATCGATGGTAACTTGAAAGCACGTTGTAAGTCGCTCTAAGGACGTCTGCCAAATGCTTTAAATGTAAATGTAAATGAACCCCACTTACTACCATCGTGTCCCTGAGCAGGACACTTAACCCTGAGTGTCTCCAGGGGGGGACTGTCCCTGTACCTACTGACTGTAAGTCGCGTCGGGTGAATGCTGTACATGTAAATGCGTTTCGCTTCGGCTCCCGCGGGGCGAAACTCGTCGTGACGTCACGCCGCACGGGCGTCAGGTTCCGCCGCGGCTTCACCTGCCCTCAGTCCAGGTGTGGCGCCGTCCGGAGACGCTGCTCGGCGCGGCCGCTTCTGCGCGTTAAACGCCCGGTAGCGACACACAGGGCGCAGTTCGCGGCGGGGAAATCCCGAGTTTCGCTCCAAATCGATATTTCCGACGGATCTGTGCTCGCTGAAGCGGGAAAGGACGAGCAGAAGAATGTCGGCCGACATGTTTGTTGCAGGCCTTGCGGTTTGTCTGTTGTTCGCAACAGGTAAGGTTACCTTCACTCTTATTCTTCACATAGGATTTCTTTTTGTTATTACGTGTTAAAGTTCTGGCAGTTTGTAGACTCCCAATCAATCAATTGTTAAATTTAAGTCTTCGCTTATGCGTGTATGGTAATTTCACGGAATCTAAACAGCTAAAATCGTTTTAAAAGTGAGTTAAAAGTCCTTAAAAAATAATTTCATGTATATTTTTGTTAAGGGAAAAAAAATCTTTCGACGTGAATTAGTAGGTTGAGTTGATTTTCACCCCTCCCCGAAACCAGAGGTGTGTGGACTTACAAACACGGAAGTGGCGCGGCGGTTTCACCTTCTTCTTCGTCTTCTTTTTACACCCGCGACGTGTTTCTTTTGACAATTTGTGTAGGAATATAAAGTTCGGATCATGTTGCTCCTTTTGGCTCGTGGATTCCGGGTTAATGGGGGGTCCGTGGGGTCGAACTCGGAATTCGTGACCTTTACGAACCCAACTGCCATTCGGCGGCCCGGGTTGTCGGTTTTAAAGGCGGGTTCACAGTTCACGGTCGCTGCTAGGATGCTCGCATCCACAGGCCCTTCTCCCCTGTCCTCCGTGCGGAGGAGCTGGATTATGGGGCGCGGCCCAGTGGCCACCAAGCTCTTCCGGCCTACAGTGACCCCTTCAGAACCCTGCCACAGGACTCTCACGTTCCACACCTGCGACTCGCAATCAGATCAATAAATAATAACCATCGCTCAGAGGTCTCGGATTTCGGAAGCAGAAGTATTGCTGCTTGGTTCTCTTCCTTCCTGCAACCAAGACAGAAATACAGAGGCTCCATTAAAGCGCGACCGATTTTCAAATGTGTGTGTGCGCCTGTGCGTACCACGTGACTGCCATGCCACAAACCACATACACACCTGGCGAATCCAGAAAAACATTCCTCCGAAGATGAGATAAATAATAGACGAGATAAAGATCCGATAAAGGTTAACAACCTTCACAAACAGATACTTTGCTTCTCTGTACGGTGGGGCTGAATCCCGCTAGTCGAGGACCCCATACTTAATCTCTTAAAATTCTCCTAATAGATATCTACCTGAAATGGCCACTTTCACTTTTTAATCATTATTGAGTTTTTTTTTTTTTTTTTTTTAGTCTGTGAAATAGGCAATTTTACAAAAAAAAAACCTCACGTATTTCCCGAAAGAGATGGGATTTATATGTTTCTTCTTGGAAAGCCCGTGTAACTGTGACGCTTGTCTTGTCTGTAGGTGCGCACGCTTTCTCAGCCACCACGACCACTCCAACGCTGAAGGTGCCTGAAAACCAAGGTAAAACCAACAGCAGGCCTGATGGGCAGATGAGCGCGGCGTTGAGACTCCTGGCATTCGACGTTTTCTCTGTTTGTATCTTTCAGGGGCCGATCTGACATGCACTTATTCGGCGGATTTTGGCTCAAGTCCCCGAGTCGAGTGGAAGTTTAAGGACCTTCTGGGGATTCAAACGTCCTACGTCTTCTATGACGGAAAGCCTACAAGTGGGGACCACCGCTACCTTAATCTAGTAGCCGATTTGGGACACAGGTTTTAAGGTGGAATTTATTGGGTTTTATTTTCTCCCCTTCCTCACCCAAAGGCCAGTACGCCGACAGAGTCACACAGTACAACGGTGGCCTGAGGTTCAGCAAAGTGACCAGAAAGGACACCGGGCAGTACGACTGCACGGTGGCTGGCCAGGGACAGTACGCCGATGCAAAAATCCAGCTGATCGTACTGGGTAAGACATCTCTGGCCTGTGCTGGATAATACGGTAACACCGGTTCGTTTTATTTTTCCATCCCTGTCCTGCTACCCGAATAAGTGCCCTGTGTTGCAGAATAAATTAAAGGTTTCTTGCCTTCCTTGTTGGTAATTTTTGCCCTTTTCCGTTCCTCAGTGCCACCTTCGCCACCCATTTGTCGGATCCCCCTGTCTGTCACGACGGACAGGAACACCCTCCTGACGTGCGAGGACCCTCAGGCCTCTCCTCCGGCCACGTACAAATGGTACTTCAACAACGTCCCCCTTCCGGAGGACCCCAGCAAGTTCAGCAGCTTCCAGAACTCGTCCTACAAGGTCAACACTGTGACCGGGAGCCTGGTCAGTTCTCTCCACCACACCCATTCGCCTGCCGGCCCGCTCGGCGTCGTCAGCCGTCGGTTATAGCAAAATCCTAGCAACGTTTGCTCTTTCGCAGGCCTTCCCTCGTGTGTCCAAGGTGGACGCTGGGGAATATTTTTGCGAAGCCATTAATGAAGCTGGCCCTGCCCAGCGCTGCGCTGCAGTGAGGATGGAAGTTCGTGAGTGTCTTTTTTTTTTTTTTTTTTTTTTTTTTTTTTTTTCTCTCCACTAAAGCCAATGAGTAAATGAGTACGGTAAATAGATATTTCTGCTTCCCCTTCAGACGATCTGAACACCGGCGGCATTGCTGCAGGGATTATCCTGGCGCTGTTGGCGGTGGCCTTGCTGGGATTTGCACTGTGGTTTGCGTATCGCAAAGGCTATCTGCCCAGTACGTTGCTCCTACCTACCGACGCTGCATTTTAACAGACCAATTAGACCAGTTACAGTAAAGATAATAAAACTGACAGAATAGTAGTAGTGTGAAAGATTGCGGATGTCTGAATTTGCTGTTAAACCTTATGCTTATTGAATCATATTAATGTGAAATGAAGTGTGTAAATGAAAAACTGTGGGTTTAAAACTCCTTTTGTCTTTTGTTTCTTACAGAAAAGGACAATCGGTAAGGTTTTTTCTTTGTTTGGGGGGCGGGTGTGTTGCTTCAGTTCATCTAGTGGGACTGGTTTACCTTATTGAAACTTTTTTTTTTTATTTTTTTTTATTTGTGGTTTTTAATTAAATCAATGTGATTTGTGTTGATGTGAAATGTTCTAGACGCTCTGTTCATCTCCGCAGGAAATCAGACCCTGGCGTATATCGTCCGCCACCGCAAAACAATCCAGACGAAGGGGATGTGAGTTCAGCTTCAGTCTGTCTCTTAAGCAGTCTAAAAGATTCCGTGTTCTCTGTCTTGTTTAGTGCACACCTTGCGTTTTAGTTTATTCTTCTTCTTGCGCAGATGCTTTTACAATTCAGTTTTTCCATTCTTAAGTGCATGTTTCTCTTCTGTCCCTCAGGGTTCAGAGTTCAGACAGAAATCCTCCTTCGTTGTCTAGCCAGTGGCGCGCAGGAAGTCCTACCAGCTGTCGGGTGTGTGGTGTTTGCAGCATTTTAGCTGAATGAACTCTTTGTAGTACATGGACACCGAGGACTTTACTTTTGTTTTATTATTTTCCAATATCATGGTGGTGAATTTTAGCAGATCATGTTGAATGTTCAAGCATCCTTTTCAATGAACAATGAGTGTGTGTCTTTATAGTTTTAATCATGAATGATGTACATACCTAGTTATAGCACCAAAGTGGAAAATGTTCTGTATGGTTATAGTAATATAAAGGATTTGGTTGTAGAGACTCATATCTTGAAGGATAAATAATTAGGGTGGTCCACAGAAATATTCTAGGACCCCTAATGTGGCTAAGAAATGGTGCCTGTACGCCCACATTTAAATGTGAAGTTACTTGTAATGTGTGTTTACTGTATGAATTGTGCTTTTAGGGATGCTCTTCTCTATTTATGCTTCTTTTGCGTTATATGTTCATGAATGGCTTGAACTTTTGTATAATGTAAATACTTAGACAGAAAATGCTGACTTTCCTTCCCCCTTTTTATTCCTTTTAAGTGAATGCTGTTATTAATCTATTTTTTTTTACCTTCAATTATGAGCAGACTAGCTGACTTTTGTTTGGGGTTACAGTAGAGGCTTTATAACATGCTTTTTGTAAAATAATTTTTAATAAATGTGTTCTCTTTAACTGTCTCATCGGTCCTCGTTGTGTGTGAATTGCCGCTGGGTGGCGATCAATCACCACCAGCTTTTAATCACGAACAGCATTTACTTATTTTAAACTTTCGATGTGATTACTGTGATTAATTTAATTTTGAAAATTAAGAAAATGTTACTCCGTTCATTTTCCATTGTGGTGTATTATTTAATTATTCGATATTTTTGCGTTGCTTGTTTTCGTAAAACAAATACACACAGTTTTTCGCATGCGTCATACGTCAGGGGTAAGTATTTGTAAATTATTTATGGTTTATAAGAAGATGCAGCGATCCGCCTGGGCTACACTCGTTCAAGAGAAGCTACGTTCAACGCGTCCGTGCGTATTAAAAACCACGGAACTGTAAAGATCTTTTGCCTTATGTAACTCGCACGGTCCTCTCCCCGCCCCCAGCGCAGAATTGAAAACGGCGCCTTTAAGGCAATGGGCGTGGCCGCCTGCGGGCGGCCCTCCGATTGGCCCAACGCGCTGCCACTCAGGCCCCATTCATAAATAAGTCATCCCGAGGAGGAAGTGTCTCTCGGCCGGGGCTTCATAAATTCTGCAGTCAACAGATGTGGCGCTTGCAACACTTCTGGCCGACGGCGACCGGGGGCCACGGGCGGCGACGCGTTCTCCGCAGAATCTCGGCCGCCATGGAGCGAAAGTGACTTCCGACCACGGGGCGCCTGTAACGGGGAGGGGGGGAAGGCGGTCGGTCGGTCGGTCGCGCCGTCAGGAAAGCGTTACGCGTTCTGTGTCTCTCCATCCTCCCCGACGTCTAAACGCATCTCGGCCGCGGCCGCCCTTCCATGCCCCCCCGCGCCGCAGAGGACCGCAGGGAATGGTGAGCTATGGCGGCTAAAGAGGACCTGTACGCCAAAGTCACCCCGCGGAGGCAGCGCCAGACCCGGCCGGGGACTGTCAAACACGGGTCCAGCCTGGACGTGCTGCTGACCATGGGCTTCCCCAAAACCAGGGCGTGAGTATGACGACCCCCTTCCACCCGCTTTCCACCCGGGCCGCATTCACAGCGGCCGCGCAAATTCGACTTCCGGTGGGACGAAAGCCGTAAAGTTGCGAGCTTCTGACACGGGGGGGGGTCGTACCAAGAGGTCACCCGAAGACGGTGGTGGCTTTCCCGGCCGGCCATGTTATTAGGTGCTGATGCTGGCCCAGTCCTGACCACACCTGCCCGACCATTTAGCCAGACACTGAACCCCGACTGTCCCTGTCACTCTGGATAAATGCCACAAATGTAACGTAGATGTAACGAGCAGGAACCTTTCCGTGGTGACTGCCGAAGTCTAGAGCTCCTTGGCTTCTGTGCTTCGTGGTTTAAGATCTAAAGCAGACAGGAGCCATGTCGTTTTATTTACTTCAGGTCATTTTAATACCCCGCTTGCCATAATCTGCAAAATCCTCTACATCTCCGTGCTATCATCCAAATGTTAGCAGATTATAATCCCGCCGACGGGAGGGAAGGTGCCGCGCCGAGGCACTCCTTCGGTGGGGGTCGGAGAGATTTGGCCAAGTCCCTTGTAGTGAAATGCCATTTTACCGCGTCCCTGAACACTAATCTGCTTTTAAAAGGCCTCTCGGATGGCCTGTCTGTGTGAGTTCGGTGCGTCCATGACCAGAGATTATTCTTTAGAGATTTCTAAATCCGCACGTTTGGTTGTGTGTGTTAATTTTTACCCCGAAATCATCTCCAAAAAAAGGTGTAGCCACTGCGATGGCGATGAATACTGCTTTAAGTTGAGCCTAGTGGAAACATATCATGGCTACGATATTCAGATTCGTGATCAGAAGCACTACGTCTTTGTCAATGAGACAGAGAATAATGTTTAGGAAGGGGCGTACTGCACATAAATCTGAATGTTACAGCTTGTAAAGCGATGGGCCGCATCGGAAAGTGAAAGGACGTTCGTGGAGCCGCTGGTCTGAGTTCCGTCGGTCCACCGTGTTTTATGGAAATCGGGCTGGTAGTTTGGCCTAGTCCTGGGCCGCACCGCACATTGGTTCTGCATATTCAGGCGGGAGCAATATGCTGTTATTACACATTTATAAAAACCAAGATTACTTAAACACACAAAAGTTGATAAATTATTCAAATAATTAGTACGGGAGTGATTTTTTTTTTTTTTTTGGCATGGTTGATCAGATGACTTAAAAAGGTTTTTTTCGCAAGCCGTGGTCAGTCACAACAGTTAATTTCGAAACGTTTCTTAAAAAAAGTCTCAGATAAGCAAATAATATGGGGAAGTGATGAGAAGTAAGGGTTTGGCTTTAGTGTTTGCTTTAGATCGATTTTCTGTTTTTCTGGCTAATTGAAGCTTGAACTACTTCTGCACCCGACCTTCCCTCTGCACCAGCCGCCACCGGCTCTCCCGTCGGGTCGGAATAGGAGGTCTTCGTTCTCCGAGCTGTTTCAGGACTCGTGGGAAAAAGAAGAATTTAGTCAACACGTGTGTCACATCATCGGCGCTTTGTGCTTCAGATGCTTGATCTCCGACTGCGGAAATAAGCGTAATTCTGCATCACAGGTTTCCTGCTCTTCATTTAGTCTCCAGAATGAAAGGTTCATGTCGCTCGAGACCAGTTTTTTTTTTAATTGATCAGGCCACATCTCTTATGGTGTCAGATGATTAAAATCTGACAAAAAAACCCCAGAAGATTATTTAAAGACCGGTTAGGCCTGTTTTTGCATGGATTTGACAGGTCATTTTCAGTGGGCGGAAAAGGTTTTGGCTCAGATATTTTCTCATGTCTTCATAATGACGATGATTAAGTAACAGCAGGCCCAATCTATAATAATGAATGAATTAAATGATTCAGCGCATGAGTGGCAGGTTTCGGCCCAGCGCCTCGCTTGGTTGGGGGGACGCAGATATGATCAGTTGATGCAACAAAAGCACAAAGGGCCTTTTGTTTTGACAGTATAATTCATATTGTGTTAGCTGCCATTACTGTTATAACCTCTGAGCGCACCGTTATAAGGCCATATAACCACTCTTGACTTCCCCAAAAAGGTCCCCTATCATGAAAATGTGACTCTGTGAAATGATTTAACATTAATTAAATAGTTCCTCTTGCCTGTCTATGGTCCTGCAGTGGCTAGAAATGGTGATAGGTGTAAAGAGCGCTTTGGTCATTCTGATTCGCCGTTCAGAGAGAGGCAGCTCAGACGGTCGGATGTGGAATCTGTCCCCTTATTATGTCATAAGGGGACATAATTTCTCATGCTTTTTCCGCTCATAGAATTTCCTACCCCTCCCCTAAACCATTATCTTCACCGACCGTCATGGCTTCCAAACATTTACATTTTACATTTACATTTACAGCATTTATCAGACGCCCTTATCCAGAGCGACTTACAATCAGTAGTTACAGGGACAGCCCCCCCCCCCCTGGAGACACTCAGGGTTAAGTGTCTTGCTCAGGGACACAATGGTAGCACGTAGGATTTGCTTCTAACACTACCAGACACCAAAACGGTGCGTCCTGGTGAAATTGAAATTCTGCACCATGGCTGAATCTCAGAAAGAGACTTCAGATAGAGTATTAGGGGACCACTGTCAGGGGACCTTTAGCTCCTCCACTCCTCCATGGAAGTTTCTCGTCGTCAGCCCCTCGCGTTGCTTCATGCTTGCCTGTCTGAACATGCACAACTTCCACAAATTTTTTTTTGTGACCGCTGTGCAGAAGTCGGAAGCTCACACGGGAACTTGGCAGTGCCGAAGGAAGTTGATCTTGATGGATAAATACATCAAATGCAAATACATCTTCTGGAACATGGACTCTGCAACAGAATATCCTATTTTTTTTTTCTAGCATCAGAGAGAAGCGATGCTTATCAGACATCGATCTGTATCAGTAAAGTACAGCGGCATTACATTACATTTACACCATTTATCAGACACCCTGATTGACTTACAATCAGTAGTTATAGGGACAGTCCCCCCCTCGAGCAACTTAGGGTTAAGTGTCTGGCTCAGGGACACAATGGTAGTAAGTGGGATTTGAACCTGGGTCTTCTGGTTCACAGGCGAGTGTGTTACCCGCTAGGCTACTACCACCCATTAACTGGCCAAAAACTTTGGATTTGTAGCACGCAGTTTGCAGCTAAACGGCTAATCGTGTTGTCAGCAAAAACAGGAAGCAAAGGTTATTCGATGGTCACGCCAGGCGGATTTCGATACGGGCTGGTTTGGAAGAGTACAGTTGTTTTTGCTGTATGAGTCGCGTTCGAGGTTTTTCTGATGAATGATTCTCATCTCGGGTTCGAGGAGGCGGGCCCGGGTTTCAGGAGTTCTCCCGTCTGACTGAGGGCACGGTGGAAAGTGCTTTCACTCGAGGTTTCCTCTGGTGGCGTGGGCGTCAGGCAGGTCAGCATATGGGCCGGGGTGGTTTCTCGCCATGGAAACACTGAGCGCTCCGAGCTGTCTGTGACGCCCAAGGGGCTCTGCGCCGTCTCACCCCGATGATGCAACCTCGGGCGAGGAGTTGCATAAGTTTTCCATTCAATGAGCAGACAGAAAGAGAAAGAAAGAAAGAAAGAGAGAGTGAGGGGGAGGCTGGTTTTCCGAATCTCGGCTCGGCCTCCTTCCTGAATCGGGACAGGTGTTGCTGCTGAGGGGCGTCCCCTTCACACCCCGGCTGAGTCCCCTGCAGAAGTCTGCGTGACACTCGTGCCGTGTGTTCCGCATGTTTCTCACACACACACACACACACACACACACACAGAGGCAGTGGTGGCCTGGCAGGTACTGGAAGTGGACCTGTAATCGAATCCCGAACCGCCAAGGTGCCACTGAGCAAAGCACCGTCCCCACACACTGCTCCCCGGGCGCCTGTCATGGCTGCCCATTGCTCACCAAGGGTGATGGGTTAAATGCAGAGGACACATTTCGACGTGTCAACGTGTGCTTTGCAATGACAATGACTTCACACATGCATACATATATATATATTAATGTGTGTGTGTGTGTGTGTTTTTTTTGTGAAGAAGTAAAAATTAGAAGTGTAAATTAGTATAACAGGCCCGTGTCACAAAATCAGATTGTGCTAATCCTGACGTACCTTTACAGCGTTTAGAACTCCAGTAAGTAAAAGATAGGAAGGAGGTGCAGAACGTTCCCATCGAGGCGACAGGGTGACCATTTAATTTCACACACGCACAAAAAAAGTTTGCTCATAGGTTATTACACGTTTTTTTTAACACATGCACTATAACAGTTATTATCATGCTTCCTTACAGAGACATCAAAACAGTTTGGTGTGTTTGTGTGTGTGTGTGTAGATGAGCCATCTGTCCATAACCCCCACCACCCCCTGAGTGTGCGGTTGCGCCTCAGGGCTTCTCTATGTGGTCTGGCATGTCTACCTCACGCTGGAGATGGACTTCAGAGAGGGTCGGTGGGTAACGAGGTGGCTGTTTAATTACACCTCCCGACCGAACTGGATCTTCAGGGGGCGCCGGCGATGCGCTGCCACGCCTTTGTGGCCTGATAATGATGACACGGCGCCTTCCCTTATGGGTCTGGTGGTGTGGCCGCTGCATGATGGTGCTTGAGCGAGGGAGACGCGGTGGAACGTCGGAGTGGTGCCTCCGTCACGAAGGTCAAGATGTTGACAGGATGCAATTGGACCATCCAGCCTCAGAGTTTTACGATCAAATGCTGAGCTCGTTTGTGCGTGCACTGATATTTAGAAATTTTCATTCTTTACTGCAGGGCTGCACATCGGCCTCATAAATGAGGAAACTCAAAATGTGGCTTTCTGAAATGACACACAGACTTATAATTTACAAAATCATTTAAATTTGGCGTGATAACGGTGACTGGGCTGTTTATCTGCTGGTCTATTATCGAGCTTGATTCTGATGGGCTATACTGAGAATAGAGCTGTTAACTATCGTCTCACGGTTCTGTTAACACCGCGACATCTTTGCACCTCTTACACCTCCCTTTTACATCTTGTGTTCCACGTAGTTCTGCGAGAACGTTCACACACCTCAGATTGCCGTCTCCCTGTTTGTTTGTTTTTTTTTTTTTTGGCAGCATATGACACCAAAGTTGCCCTCTCCTTCAGTAATGTCTTTTTTGTGCATGGAATTTAGAGTGTGTGTGTGTGTGTTTTTGTTGTGCAAACGCATCAAGAAGTTTGTCCGCCGAGAGGAAGTGGCCCGTTCAGGAAGTGGTTTGTGACCTTTAGAAGAGCGCTGAGGCTGCTGGGACATAAAGGAACCCGTGTGAGCCAAGGCAGAGCGATGTGGGGGCGGGATGATAGAGAGAGAGAGAGAGAGAGAGAGTGAGTGTGTCGGTTCATGTGCAACTCGCTGCGTCTCGCTCTCTCTTCCTCCTCATCCTCATTTCAGATCAGTTTTCATACTTCATATTGCATTTCTGAATCAATTTTTTAGAACCCGGGAGAGATCCCGGTTTATTTTTATGTATTTGGTTACAAAATGTACCCCTTTGGTGGAAGGTGTAATAATGCAGCAGCTTCAAAGAGCCTGAAAAGCAAATAAAATCCGAACATGAGATCACTCACAGAGGGAACAGAGATCTGGTCTTTGAACTCTCCAACAAATATAGAAATATCACAGACAGTTGTGTTTCAAATAATAACGGAGTGATTAAAGTATTTATCCAATACTTTTTATCCAGCTTTTAAAAAAGTATTAACATTTAACAAAGATGTTTCCCCATATAAGTCAAACAGAACAACCACCTCAGCTCAGCTACATTAGTAGAACCTTCCAGTGCTGCAAATGCTCAGAACCTTTTTCACGTGTATTTACATTTGTGTATATACCAATGATATGATTGTGTGTGTCCATCATTAACATTCATATGTTAATCCACAAGAATTGTGGATGTGCTGAGACGGTATATGCATTTGTTGAGCTTGCAATATAATTTGTATTGGAAAAAAGTGTTAATAGGGACAACAGTCGTACATTTTTCATAACTGACAGTTTGTTTAAAGGGGTTTTAGAACATTTATAGGCTATTCATCTGCAATAAATGTACCCAGCAAAAGAACATGTACAGTGGTCACATGTATATATTTTTCACTTTTTGTTATATTGCAACCATTAAATAATTAAAGTTCATTTTATTTCCTCATTAATGTACACACAGCACCCCATATAGACAGAAAACCACAGAATTGTTGACATTTTTGCAGGTTTATTAACAAAGAAAACTGAAATATCGTATTCAGACCCTTTGCTCAGTATTTAGTAGATGTGGCCTCTTGATCTAATACAGCCACGAGTCCTTTTGGGAACGATGCAAGTTTTTCACACCTGGATGTTGATGGACAGCCATTTTTAGGTCTCTCCAGAGATCATTGTCTTGTTGGAAGGTAAACCTTCGGTCCAGTCTGAGTTCCTGAGCACTCTGGAGAAGGTTTTAGTTCAGGATGTCCCTGTACTTGCCGGCACACATCTTTCCCTCAATTGCAACCAGCCATCAAGTCTCTGCTGCTGCAAAACACCCCCAGAGCATGATGCTGCCACCACCATGCTTCACTGATGGGGCTGTAATGGACAGGTGATGAGCAGTACCTGGTCTTCTCCACACCGCTACTGCTAAGAGTCTTGGAGTCCTTCAGGTGTTTTTTAGCAAACTCCTTGTGGGCTTTCATGTGTTTTGCACTGAGGAGAGGCTTCCGTTCGGCCACTCTGCCAAAAAGCCCCGACTGGTGGAGGGCTGCAGTGATGCTTGACTTTCTACAACTTTCTCCCATCTCCTGACTGCATGTCTGTAGCCCAGCCACAGTGATCTTTGGGTTCTTCTTTACCTCTCTCACCAAGGCTCCTCTCTCCCAATAGCTGTTAGGCCGGAAGGCCAGCTCTAGGGTCCTGGTTGTTCGAAACGTCTTCTGTTTGAGGATTATGGAGGCCACTGTGCACTTGGGAAAGTGAAGCAGAAGTGTTTTTGTAACCTTGGCCAGATCTGTGCCTTGCCACAATTCTGTCTCTGAGCTCTTCAGCGAGTTCCTTTGACCTCATGATTCTCATTTGCTCTGTCATACGTGGTGAGCTGTAAGGTCTTTTAGACAGGGGTGTGGCTTTCCTAATCTAATCAGTATAATCAAACACAGCTGGACTCAAATGAAGGTGTAGAACCATCTGAAGGAGGTTCAAGGAGGTTGAATTTTTTATATTAAAAAATATCAAAACTTCTGTTTATTTCTGTCAATATGGGGTGATGTGTGTACATCTTCTCCATCATCTGCTGGTTCCATTTCACCAGTATGCATCTGTGACCTGCAGACAAGCAGGCTGCCACTCAAGATCATTAGAGACCCCTCACACCCTCTGAACTCTGCCTTTGAGTGGCTCCCCTCCACACACCGGTTCCGATGACCCGGCTGCAGGACACAGAGGAAGGTCACCTTTGTTCCTAAAGCTATCCTACTATTGAACTCTGGACATCTACCCAAAACAATCATTATCACCTCACACACTTTATAAATGATGCACCTTACAGCTCCTGTTAGGTACAGTTATTTATTGTTGTTCATAGTGCAATACAAGGAACATATGTTGTGTCTATTGTAACGTGTTTTATACGTTTATACCTCCACTGCGCCTTCTAAATTGCCCCTCGGGGATAAATAAAGTTTTTTGAAATTGAACATTAATGAGGAAAAAAATGATTTTAGCAAATGGCTGCAATATAACATAGAGTGGAAAATTTAAGAGGGTCTGAATATTTTCCTTACCCACTGTTTATAACATCAACTAATAACTGACATGAGCGTGTTCAGGAGTTCAGGCCTCCCAGACAGGGATTCGACCTCGTAAGTCATACTGCCATATACATACATGAATTTCTGTAATTTCATAATTTATGAAATTATGTAAATAATTCCTGCTCATCACATGTTACAGGTCCGACTTGTAAATCACCAGTTCAGAAGGAGAACATGAGAACATGTATATAACGTATATGAGAAAAGATATACAGTAAATAATTCCTGCTCATCACATGTTACAGGTCCGACTTGTAAATCACCAGTTCAGAAGGAGAACATGAGAACATGTATATAACGTATACGAGAAAAGATATACAGTAAATAATTCCTGTTCAACATGTTACAGTCCGACTCGTAAATCACCAGTTCAGAAGGAGAACATGAGAACATGTATATAACGTATACGAGAAAAGATATACAGTAAATAATTCCTGTTCAACATGTTACAGTCCGACTCGTAAATCACCAGTTCAGAAGGAGAACATGAGAACATGTATATAACGTATCCGAGAAACGATATACAGTAAATGATTCCTGCTCATCACATGTTACAGGTCCGACTTGTAAATCACCAGTTCAGAAGGAGAACATGAGAACATGTATATAACGTATACGAGAAACGATGTACAGTAAATAATTCCTGTTCATCACATGTTACAGTCCGACTCGTAAACCACCAGTTCAGAAGGAGAACATGAGAACATGTATATAACGTATACGAGAAAAGATATACAGTAAATAATTCCTGTTCAACATGTTACAGTCCGACTCGTAAATCACCAGTTCAGAAGGAGAACATGAGAACATGTATATAACGTATATGAGAAACGATATACAGTAAATAATTCCTGCTCATCACATGTTACAGGTCCGACTCGTAAATCACCAGTTCAGAAGGAGAACATGAGAACATGTATATAACGTATACGAGAAAAGATATACAGTAAATAATTCCTGTTCAACATGTTACAGTCCGACTCGTAAATCACCAGTTCAGAAGGAGAACATGAGAACATGTATATAACGTATATGAGAAACGATATACAGTAAATAATTCCTGTTCATCACATGTTACAGTCCGACTCGTAAATCACCAGTTCAGAAGGAGAACATGAGTCAAATTGTAGTTGGGCCAAGTGCTGTTTTCCACCATGAGTGCCGATTGTGATAAATCTCTTGTGTCGGGTTCTATGTGCGGTTCTACCGGTTCTAATCGAACTCTGGTTTCAGACCACGCCCAGGAAGCTGGTGACTCACCCTTTCTGCTGCGCTGACGGCCTGAATGACTTTGTGTTGAGATTCACATTTTGTTTTCTCATTCGTGATTATTTAGTACCTAGAGTCTGAGTGAGTCACCACACACACACACACACACACACACACACACACACACACACACTCAGTGTGCTTTTTTTTTTTCTCTTCCTGACCTCATCTGGGCCGTGTTGACTCTCAGTACCGCAATATTAAACACATGTCCTTGCAAAAAGGGGGTTTCACATCTCCGTCCGGAGCTCCTCAGAAACCACTTCTAACGCCGCTGTGGTGACCAGCAGCTCCTGCCTTCAGCTTGTAGGAGTCCATGTGACGTAAGGGACCGGTGCCATAGGCTGCGTGCGCCTTGTAATGACTTGTCGTCCATAATTGCAAGTCATGTGGTTCTAATGTGGCTAGCTGGTGTCACCCTGTTCCCGACGGACCCCCCCCGTGACCCCCCGCGACCCCCAGCGTCCTATGAGCCGCCTCTGTGCTTAGCGGGACACAGAGCGGCGAGTGTAGGAGAGTCGGGGAGCGATGCCAGCACCAGCCGGCAGTGTGGCGTGACGAGAGAAGGACCTGCTTTGTCACGGCCGTGCAATTAGCGTGGCGCGCTAATGAGCCTGCCGCAGGAAGAGGGGGGCTAGAGCGAACAATCGGAGCCAGCGCTCCCTCCATTGTTACAGGCCCTTCCTTTCTGTGTCTGTGGGCGAAAGGGAGGAAGAACGGGGAGAGAGAAGGGGGCGTGGCCGAAGCACAAAAGCGACGCTGTACTTTATTAATACAGCCTGCTGGTTCTGTGTAATGATCAAGTCGACGCGGAACAGTGCGGTACAGGGGCTGTTGTCGTGGGGGTGGTGTGCGGGGGTCCCGGGTTCCACCGGGGGTCTCCTGCTGTGGACGGGCACAGTGGCTGGCTGCTGTATAAACAGGAAGTGTGTATTTTCCCTTAGGGTTTGGAAGGATGGGATTGGGGGAAGCTGTGTGTGTGTGTGTGTGTGTGTGTGTGTCTCTTCCTTACTGCCAATGGATACGGCACATAGAATTTGCACAGAATAAAAACTTTAAGAAACGTTGGTTCCGCCCCAAAAAGTTGACTCCTTTTCTTTTCCTTCCAGGAATGTGAACACATGTAGTGAGCATCTTTGCAACACACACACACATAAACAAATGCACATGTGTGCAAGCCCTGGTCCGGCTTCACTCGCTCCAAGGACAGGAAATGCAGTTTATAAATAAATCATTCAGTTCCTGCTCAGAGTCCAGGCTGAAACACAATCACTCTGCAGACACTGGGTGGGGATCTGTGTGAGTGTGTGAGTGTGTGTGTGTGTGTGTGTGTGTGTGTGTGTGTGTGTGTGTGTGTGTGAGTTTCTTACTTTGGAGATGCTGTAAGTGTGATTTAAAAAAAACAAAAAAAAAACAGGCTTCCTCCCCACATTCTGTATCGGAACAAGGCTTAAAAAAAGCCTACTTATTGGATTATTAAAGGTCACTTCATATAATTAATCAACTATGTGAACCAGACAAAGAAGAACAAAGCCGAACCGCTTCCTCTGGGGCACAAACACGTGATGCTCTGGATTAAAAGGGTTTGAGTTGATTATTTTTTGTGGTGAGCAACACCTTTAGTGTGCCTGTATTACTGGTGAGCGGTCATGTGCATTGGCTGAAATCGTCCTGATGAACTTCTCGCCTCACATTTTTATATGTGATCGTATCTTTTATATGCTTACTGGTCATGTTGAGGAAATAAGACAAGATTATCAGTGACAAACCAAGCGCTGTATTGATTATGTCTGTGGTTTATCTGCTCAGTGATCACTTGTGAAACTGGGCCAAATGGGTTGCAATGTGTGTGTGTGTGTGTGTGTGCGAGTTTTCACCATGTATGCATATGTCCATATGGTGCTGTATGTGTTGGGGTCTTCCTATCCCAGCATGCTCTGGGGCAATGGGGGCGTTCCAGCCTGGGGATGGCTGGGTGTGGCATGTGGATAAATATAGACCAGTGGGGGTTACCGGCATGCAGTACATTTGACATGGAGGGGTGTGAGGATAGCCCAGAATGTGTGTGTGTGTGTGTGCGTCTCCTGAGGCTTTTAACTTCATGTTTAGAAGATGACGCTCGGATGACTGCTCGTCCTCATCATCCGCCGCTGCGAGACAAGAGATGGAAATTTGCTGTGGGGAAATGGAGTAACCTCTCAACCTACACACGCACAGATGCTGCCAGATAAGCGTGTGTGTGGTCACACACCGTGCTGTGTGAAGAACACGTCTGAAGCCCACGCACCCCGGGCCCCATTTTCTTCAGTTCACAGACCTCAGGCCTGTCCATTCTGGCATTCTGGGTAAAGGAGTCTTTAAACCATGCACCAGGGCAGTTCGTCCCTACAGGCCCTTTGTCAAACGTTTATAAAAAGACATTAATTAGATTCCGAGGTAATGCAATCGGCTCCTTTTCTTCCCAGAAGGAGGAGAATCTATGTCGGTGGATTCATGGTGTCAGTTCCATTTCCTAATGCACAGGCAATCGCAGGGGAAAAACAATACAGCTCCGATATCCCGAGTTTCTCCTGCTCTGATGAATGAAAATGTTGGAATTCGTTTAAGGTTCAGGAGTCAGAGGTGTTGGCTGGTTGTGTGTGTTTGGGGGAAATGTCTATAAATTGGAATCCAACATTATACACCTTGTCTCCACTGGGGAGCGTAGCCTTCGTGTCAACGTTATTGAATGATTTGAACAGTGCAAGAAACACGATTGTTCGTCAAAGATATGGGCATGCTTGAATGTGGAAAGAAGTTATTTCTTTATGTGTACTTTAAACTGGAAGATGGAGTAGGCTATAAGGGGGCACCTTAGCACGGAGCAGTATTTCCGTTTCGTGAGTGGGTGTGACGAATGTTTAAGGTGTTACAGGCGACTCTTGGTTCTCTGTGTAATATATGGGTATAAAGGCACAGGCCAAAAGTTTGGACACCTTCTCATTCAATGTGTTTTCTTTATTTTCATGACCATTTACATTGGTAGATTCTCACTGAAAGCATCAAAACTATGAATGAACACAAAACACAAAGGGTGGCTATTTTGAACAAGATAGAATATATAACATGTTTTAAGTTAGTTCACCTTTTTTTGTTAAGTACATAACTCCACATGTGTTCATTCATAGTTTTGATGCCTTCAGTGAGAATCTACCAACGTAAATGGTCATGAAGATAAAAAAAACACATTGAATGAGAAGGTGTGTCCAAACGCCTGTACTTTATATTGTCAACTACCTAAAATATTTGCAAAAAATATGGGCAAAATTGATTTTTCATGACTCTGGCCACCTGTGGTTAAACCGCCTGCCCCCTAATTCGATCAGACCTGTTGATCAGTGAAATCGCATGTCTTTGGGACTTTGTATTGGAATGTGAAAAAATTCTTTTCATTCCTATAGGTAAATTAAAATGTATAAACTGCTATACTGGTCAGTGGAAAGTGGAAATAATCGAGAATCAAACCGTTTTGGGGAAAAACTAATCGTTAGATCAATTCATCCTTAAAATAATCTCTAGATCAGTTGTTTAAAAACAAATCTTAGTTTTGCCCCCCCAAGGTAGTACCTGGTAACATGTAGTAAATACAGGGTTATTACACGTTTTTAGAAAATTATTTCCATGACTTTTCCATTTACTTGTTAATGACTCAAACCTTGACAACCTTGAAAAGCTGAACATAAATGACAGTGTTTCTCATTTTGGGATATTTCTTATCCCAAAACTGTTCAAGGCCCGGAAAAATCTATTTTCAAATTCCATGACTTTTCCAGGTTTTTAATGACCCTGTTAAACAGTGTCACTTCCTCTCTACCAGGCTCCATGACCTCTTCTCATCATGCTGTTTTATTTCTGCCCCCATGGCATGAGGTACGTGACATAAAAGCTTTCCTAAGAGACCAGAATCATACCTAAACTCGGACACGGCACGCTTGACGAGCGCAGTCGGTAGAAACTCACTCACGCTTTAGTCACTGATTCCACAGACTTGAGCGTTTCCTATGGGGTGAACATGGCAATGCTGCCATTAGGTCTGCATGTTTGTCACTGTGGTTCCTCTTAACTTTCAGCAGGGCGGGTAGGGATGGTGTGGATTATGCGACTATTCACTATTCGTTCGGTCGCGGATTTCGGAATTTTACGGAAAAAAGAGTCATGTAGTTCAAACCGCAGATATGTTTTAATCCCCTCTTTTCCTTTCACCTTTATCTAATTATAGTATGTGCAAAATGAGTTGAAGTTGAGCTTTATTGCCATTTAATCTATATACGTGTTAGACAGTAAGGAGTGAAACGAAACAACGTTTATCCAGAACCTGGTGCTACATGCAACATTTAAACAGTTAAATAAAGTTACACACTGACATAAAGTGCACGTGTGCAACACAGACAAACCAGGCTACATAAAGTGCAAACAGGGGACACAGGCAGTGCAAGTTCATAACATTTAACAAAAAACATGTAGACAACGTGATAATACTAAATACTTGTATTAAAGGCACTGAGCTCTTGAGCTCCTCAACTGCAGTGTAAAATTGGAGAAATTGTGCATTTATAGTATGTGGTGTTGCAACATGTGACCGTTTCTATCTTCTTTTGATGCCAGTTTAGGAATTTTTGAAAATTAACATTTTAATGAAGGGCAGATTTACTTATGGCAGATTTATTTATGTAGCCATTCTGTTTTTTTTTTTTTTTTTTTTTACGGGGAAGACAAACCAAAAATAATAATAATCCAAAAAGAAAAAAACATTTCCCACCTAAAAAAAAGAAAATGCTAATTTTATTTAATGCTGAAGGTTTGTGTATGAGCCTGTCATAACTTATTCCTGAGTCATTCCTAATAAAATCCTCACGCTGTGTGTGTGTGTGTGTGTGTGTGTGTGTGTGTGTGTGTCCTTTCTCATGACTCAATGCGCGCTTGTCTCGACTCACTCCTGAGTGCTCATATTGTAATAAACATCCCCCGGAAAAGAGACTATTGATTTTCATGACTGGTGCAGCCATGGAGCTCATCTCTCCTCTTTCTCTCCCCCCCCCTGTCATTCCCTCCCTCCTTTTGTCCTGCAGACTGAAAGCCCTGATTTCCACTGGGGGCAGAAATGTTCAGGCTGCCTGTGATTGGTGAGTTCACACGTACTAAAGCACAAACACGTCCACCTTCACATATCAACTGAAGTGAATGATTTAATCCGAGTCCAGTTCCATAGAGTGAGGCCTAACGCCCCTCCCTCTTTTAATGTGCCACTGATGCCCTCTGCTGGGCACTAGAGCTAAAAGCATCACGTTCATAAAGATGTAATGGTGAACGACTGAATTCCATCTGTGTGCTGATTGGTCAGTGCCTCCTATACCCATCATGCACGTCTCACCAATGATAATGTGCAACAGCTGACTTATGAGAGAAAAGTCAGAACAGAAATCGGAATATCCAGAACTATGTGAAGAGATGCCACAATATGTGGATTACTGATGGAAACATTATTTTAATACATTTCCAATTCATTCGATAGGTCTTCTGATCTGTAATGATAATTTTTGTAGGCCACCAGGGGGCAATACAAAATCTATTGGATTTGTATGCTAATCTTGATCACTTGATCGCCATCTGGTGGTGCTTCCTTGTATGAGACTTTGCATCTAATTTTGGGTTTAACAAATTATCAGTTCCACTCAGTCACTTTTCATAACTGCTTAGTCCTACTCAGGGTCATGGCTGCTGGAGCCCATTCTGGCACTCACATTCACTCACTCACTCACACCTACAGACAAGTCAGAGTTGCCAATTTTAACTATTTAACGTTTTTTTTTTTAACTATTTAACCTGTTTGTAGATGAAATCATAGCAATTTTTATGAATGTGTGTTGCATGTAAAAGGCCTCGATCTCAAGCCAAACATTTAGACATTCCACCCACCAGCACTGAATTTCATCTACGTTTCTGCACATGCTGTTCTCCTCCCCTTCGGCAGGCTCTTCTCACATGTGGACGACCCGTTCCTGGACGATTCGCTGCCACGGGAGTACGTTCTGTACCTGCGGCCCAGCGGGCCGCTCCTCCACCAGCTCACCCACTTCTGGCAGCAGAGCCGTGTTCTCTGCGGCAAGAACAAAGCCCACAACATTTTCCCTCACATAACACTCTGCCAGTTCTTCATGGTGAGAATGAAAGCTCTCTGCGGTTCCAGTTATATTCTAACTGGCGCTTTTGAGTTGTGTTTTTTCCAAATATCAATGTGTCATCTATGTTTTTTTTTTTTTTTGTCCTGCAGTGCCCAGATTCAAAGGTGGATGCCCTGGGCGAAGCTCTGCAGAACACTGTGGCGCAGTGGAGAGGCCGTTTCCCCAACCCCATCCCCCTGGAGCTCTACACCTGCTCCAACTTCATCGGGCTCTTCGTGGAGGAGCAGGTGGCGGAGGTGCTGAAGAACTTCGCGTCGGACTTCGCCAGCGAGGCCGTCGCTAAAGCAGGTGCACGTCAGGCTGGAGGGTGGCTGGGGCCGACATCTGATCTGGCATCCTAATCCTCAGACTACATGTCTAGCTGCAGATGCAGAATTAAGAAACGAACCGGAAGACTTTTACATGTTTAAAAGCATTCAGTCGGGTGTGTCAGTGTCATTTTAAAACCTGCCACCTTTATTAAGACCAACGTCATTCACTAACAAGTTCAAGTTGAACTTTATTGTCATTTCAGCTACATACATGTTAGACAGTTCATAGTGAAACGGAACAACGTTTCTCTGGAACCTGGTGCTAACAGAAAGTGCACGTGTGTGACACCGATAAACCAGACAAATAATGAAGCTGCCAAGTAAAAAAAAAAAAAAAGGTACAAATACTGCTGTAATAGAAATGTAATAGAAATGTGTTCTGTACATACAAGGTAGTGTGTATGTGTGTGTGTGTGTCAGTTCAGAGTGGAAAGTCCCTGAGTGTTCAGGTGGTCTGATGGCCAGTGGGAAGAGTCTGTTGCAGAGTCTGGCAGTGAAGGCCCGAGTGCTTTGGTACCTTTTTCCGGATGGCAGGAGGGTGAAGAGTGCACGTGAGGGGTGTGTAGAACCCTTCACGAGGCTGGTGGCTTTGCTGATGCAGCGTGTGTGGTAAATGTCCTTTATGGAGGGAAGAGAGACTCTGATGATCTTCTCAGCTGTCACAAGGGACTTGTGGTCCGATGCGGTGCAGTTCCCAAACCAGACAGTGATGCAGCTGGTCAGAATGCTCTCAATAGTCCCTCTATAGAAGGTGGTGAGGATGGGTGGTGGGAGACGGGCTTTGCAGGAAGTAATGAAGTTGAGTCACACTGCAGCATGCAAAAGGGTCAAGTGTAGCATGTTGGTAGCAACAGGGGTCAAAATGATCATATAAGCTATGCTATCAAACAGCAACCACCTTTATAACAATGAACGATGCAGCACTTGCTGCAAAATGAACACTTTTCCCCAAACTGAAAACCTTCACGTGTTTAATGTCTGTTTTTTTGCCTGTTTTACTCTGTTAAGAGGTGCATGTGGAGTCCCATAAGAAGCAGCTCCATGTGACCCTGGCGTACCACTTTCAGGCCAATCACCTCGCCTCGTTGGAGAAGCTGGCCAAGGCCGTTGACGTGTCGCAGGGCTGTGACTGGCTGGCAGTGCTGTACTCTCGCGACATCCGATTCGCCAATCATGAGGTATGGTGCTTCAAATGTTGGTCTAGTGGTGCAGCTCTAAAGAGTGCACTTGACAGCCCTTTTGTACTGTCATGTGAGCAGAAAGCCACAGGGCAGGTTAGATGGTGGTAGCCTATGAACCACAAGACCACAGTCACAGGTTCAAACTACCATTGTGACACCGAGTGTCTCCAGGGCGACTGTCCCTTTAACTAATGATTGTAAGTCACTCTGGAGAAGGGCGTCTGATAAATGCTGTAAATGTAAAATGTCGTCCTGTTTCCCCTCACAATGGAAGACACTCCGGGTGATGTACCCGTACACACCACAGAACGAGGACGAGCTGGAGCTGGTCACGGGGGACTTCATCTTTATGTCACCCATGGAGCAGGGCAGCGCCAGCGAGGGCTGGGTGTACGGGACCTCCATGGGCACGGGGCTGTCCGGCCTACTGCCTGAAAACTACGTCAGCCGAGCGGACGAGTGTGACACCTGGGTCTTCCATGGGTGAGTAGAGAAATTCGTCAAGACGATACGGCCCATTTCAATCATTTTTTCTTTCAGTTTATTTCTGGCTAGTTAGTTGCTTTTTTTCGAGTGATAGGAAATGTGTTTCTCTGCGATGCTCCTGCTGGCCCACAGGTCCCACTCCTTCCTCAACTGTGCTTCCCCGACCGGCCCGGGGGGTGCTATGGGTGGGATGTTTCTGGACGGACAGCAGGATGGTCGTCTTCCTGATGAGTCGAGTCCAATAGACCCACCCACCCTCAGTGTTATCTGTCAACCTATGCAGGTGAACCCTCGCTATGTTCACTCGACGATATCAGAATAAACAGACATCATATGCTTATGGCACGCATAGTCATATATATCTGACATATGACCAGGTTTTATTACCCATGATTACTTCTGAGGTTGCTGTGATGTTGTTTCAGATGCTTCGTGCTAATAGCCAGTCAAGAGGACCCAAGAGGACCCTGTTTGTCTGTCGCCATGGAGAGAGAATGGATGTGGTGTTTGGGAAACACTGGATCTCTCAGTGCTTTGATGCCAAAGGTTTGAGCCTGACATTTTTTAGTTCACTTTTTTTTTTTTCTTTCCATGACAATAACTTAATCTTGTTTGTGTTTGTACCAGGTCGGTATGTGCGGACCAATCTCAACATGCCCCCTAGTCTTCCATCCAGGAGTGGAGGATTCAGGGACTATGATAAAGACTGCCCAATCACTGTGTTTGGCTCCACCCAGGCCCGCCTGATAGGTCAGCGCTGCATTGCGGCCCCACCAGACATGGATCATTTAGATAACGGCAGCCCGGAGTACGGCTGAGTGCGCACAAAGTGCCCAGAGTCCTGGTCCGCATGCGGACCATAGATAACAAATTTTACGCATGGTTTGGGAGCGATTTGGCATTCAGGAAGTTTACTTTGCCTTCCAGTGTCAGCCACTAACAACATAATGGATTAGGCTTCCCAGTTTAGGCCTCAGTAGCTTCTGACCGAGCTATTGTGGATTTCTCATTTTGTACCATGTAAAAAAGTTCTATATCACCGATATAAATCAATATATAACATTCTGAAAACTAACCTGGGCATCTTTGTGGTTTACTTGAATGTGTGTAGGTGAAGCTCTGCTGGAGAGTCACACAGTGGTCGACTTTGTGTACTGCTCCCCGTCCCTGCGCTGTGTGCAGACGGCCCACAACATCCTGAGAGGTACAGGGCCACGCCCCCTACAGTTTGTAAATAGATCATACAGCCATGCCCTCGAAAATTCATGTACAGATCTCACTTTAGAAATTCAAGAGATTCAAGCTTTGTATTTGTCACATAAAAAAATCTTGAATCTCTCTAAAGAGAGGTTGGGGGGGTGGCGTGGCCATATGATCTGTACTTTAGAGGGCATGGCTGTATGATTTTTACTTCTCTCTTTAACTTCATGGCTACTCTGTCATCATCATAAGCCACTTTATGAGGTGATCATTAGCTTGAGTGTCTTTACAGGCTTGCAGCAGGATGGGAAAATGAAGATCCGGGTGGAGCCAGGCCTGTTTGAGTGGACGAAGTGGGTCTCTGGGAACTCCTTGCCCACCTGGATCCCTGTGACAGACCTGGCCGCTGCTAACCTGAGCGTGGACACAACCTACAGGTGAGAGGATCTGGACCCAGACAGACACAGCCACTCGCATGAACATTGGCTGTATGTGTGAAAGTCCGCCTCTGCCTTCCAGACCTCATGTACCCATCAGTAAGCTGACCGTGTCCGAGACTTACGAAACTTACATCAGCCGCAGTTTCCAGGTGACCCGGGAAATTCTCAACGAGTGTAAAAACCTGGGTGAGTCAACCCAACACACACACACACACACACACTGATATCTGGGGATGTCAAGGTCAATATTTATATGTTTTTTGTCAGTTTCACAACCAACAGTTTCCTTTTGTCTTGTGATTCATCACTCAAAGTCAGTATGTAATGATGAGCAAAGGGAGGGATCTTTTCTCCTAAGAGCTACAGCAAGACCGGCCGCGCCTTCTTAACTCACTTATTTATTCAAGTTTTCCTTTAATTTGTCACTCAGATGTGTGTACGCAGACAAAACATGCACGTAATTTAGAACAGGACCTCGTTACTATGGTCTTGTCCGCGCTCCAGATTAGCAAGAGTTGGAATTCTCTGATTTTAATTTTGCACCAAACGACCAAACCAGACCCAGATCAGCAAGTCTGAGGCGCTTCCTGAATACACAAGCTCAGATGTGTGTGCAAGTCAAATAATCTGGCCTCTTAACAGAAACCAGCCCTAAAGGGGGACTTGCAGGGTCCTTCTGCATGAAGGCATATGGTGCACATGTGTTGTTCCACGACCTGCCAAGAAACGGGGAGAATAGGCTTTATTCTTCTGCGAAGTGGGGCGGGGACCCCCCTCCAGCGTTTCATCTGGGCAGGTGTGACCCCTGCGCCGAGGTCTGGCTGTAGCCCCGCCCCCCCCGCTGTAACCCCCGCCTGTGTCCCTCTTTCCACTGCCTACAATGCGCTCTGTATCCCGACAGGAAACACAGTGCTGATAGTGGCCCACGCTTCTTCCCTGGAGGCCTGCACCCGGCAGATGCAAGGTCTCAGCCCACAGAATTCCAAGGACTTTGTACAAGTGGTCCGAAAGGTCGGTTCTTTTGCTGCTTTTTCCGTCTTTTCCGTCTTCTGTCAGGTTCGACTGTATATATATTTATTACGAGTTAAACTATCATTGTGTGGAAGACTATGTGCATTATTTGTCTTCTATGTCCAATTTGTGTTTAGACATTTTTTTTTCTATATTGCTCTGTGTCCTTGTGTGTTGTGGAAGTCATTACATAAGCAATGGGATTTAGTCAAGTTTTCTGATCATTTGTTCTTTTCTTTCTCAGATTCCATACCTGGGTTTTTGTGCCTGCGAGGAGATGGCTGAAACAGGGGTGTGGCAGCTGGTGGACCCGCCCATTCTGCCTCTCACCCATGGGCCCAATCACAGCTTCAACTGGCGGGAGACCCTTCTGCAGGACTGAGAAGCCAGGAGCCGGGGGGGTTCAATGCAGGTCGGAGCCAGAAGCAAAAAAAAAAAAAAAAAAAAGGCAACGCCCACTCTTCCATCGCTGTCCATGGGCAGCTGCAGTGCACCACGCCCATTCTTCTTGTCTATAATATATATTCTGTATTTTGGCTGATGAAAGTTGATAAATGTATTCCTACATGTGTCGCGTGTCCCCCAATGTTTACCGGTCAATAGCCATAGGTGAAGAATGGGTAGATTTTTTTTTTTTTTGGGTGAGGGGCACTGAGGACTCCTGAGCCCAAACATACTTTGCCTGCACCCTCAGCTCCCAACCAAACAAATATGGAGGTGCTGGAATGGGGACGACCTCAGGTTTACTGTTACACAGAGAGAAAGAGACCTTGTGGTTGGCCGGATGACATGTTAGAGTGACAGAGGAAGTTGGGGAGGACACCCCAGCACACAAGATGTCCAGCAGGGGGGACTAGAGAGCTGCACTTCAACTCACTGTGAGGACCATGAGAAACCTACAGGCCCCGCCCACCTGGAGCACCACATCTTTTCATCTCACCTGCACAAAACCTTCCAGAACAAAGCACAACTTGAGGGGGCGGAGCCCAGACAATCAGACCGAACAAAGGGCGTCGTGGAGCTGGGGGGGCTTCGCCTTCGCACCATGTGACGTCTTAACTTTACGGTTATTTCTGCATGATGACCAACAAAACCGTTATAACAAAAATAATTTATAATTCCATCTTGAAGGGTGAGACATACATTGAGTACTTTTCAGACTACAATATTAGCATATTAGCAATGTTTCAGCAACGTTATAAAATGCCCCCTGTTTAGTAAAAGGCCACCCCCCTCCCGCCAATGGCATTTCCTCGTCTGTCACCACTGAGACTGGTGCTTTAACACCGAAGCAGACCAAGTGTGTAGCAGCAATCTATAATACAGTTAATTTCTGACATCAGCACTTATAACATATCAAACTCTGCTATATTTTCCACATTTATTCCCCCTGCATGCTGTCAGTGTAGCCATGTCTCCGTCCAGCTCGGTCCTTCATGTTAATATTTTATGTTTGAGAAGGCCTGAGGTGGTTGCACATTTAAAATTATTTTTCTATTAGTTCCTCCCATGATTGTATTTCATGCTTTAAACGTCTTGCTCCCCCAGACCTGGAGATATTTTTTTGCGAAACTGAAATACGCTTCCTATGCTCTGGGCTTCGGAATGCTTCCTGAGCAAGAGCTGTGATTTTAATAATTCTTCCAGAAAACCGGACCAGTTGGTCCTTTCGTTGTTTGTTTTTTTCTTTGTTCTTTTTGTAAAGCTGCCAAAATGTTTGGTGCTTGCCTGGTTCTTCCAGACTGGCCTCGGCCCAGCGGCCCCTGTCCTGTTCCTTTTATTCCAGCCAATCATTAACAGCCTAATGATGCGTGTGGTGGAGAACCGGTGTCTCTGGATGGAAGGTCTAAGTAACGTCCGGCACGATAATGTGCTGTCTGCTCTAACTGACCGCTCCCTGTGCTAAATGTGCAGCTGTGTCCGCATAAGGAAATTCGGTGGCCGAGTTTGCTCCGTGCCTCCGTATCAGAGCGTTGAGAGACCCAGGGTTCTTCCACTAAGCCCCACTTCCCCCGTTATCTGCAAAACGTGAAGCCAAAGCCAATATTATCCAACAGGAGCACAGACTGGTGACAAAAGAAAGGAGGAAGTTGTGACAGTTGTGCTCTTCAGCTCAAACTCTCCAAACTTCTTCCTACTAAAGCTCTTCCCTCATTAGTCGTTGTGATGGTGGTTGTGGAAATGTTGTTTAAGGCATGTTGAGTTGGGTGACCTGAAGGTGACATGATGTGATTCCTGTGTACGGGAAAACAACATTCCAGGCCGTGCAGTGACCCTTCCCTTTAGAGGCCGGAGCTGCCGGCCTCTGGAGACCCTGGACCATGCCGCTCCACTCAATTCATTCGGATTTTGTCACCAGCCTGTAGCATTGGACTTGTCTCAAGATTCCTGTCTCTGCGAGGTGAAGGGAGGTCCATGGTAAAAAATGCGGACTTCACCATTCTTGTACTGAAAACTTTTGTGTCTTAACAGTGCTGTTTTGAAATCTGGTATAATTATGAAGCATATTATTTCTGAGTGAACTAACATCATCCAGTGAGATAAATTCAAAAGGCTTTATAACTTTGTTTTTATCCTGCCCTCCATTGTTGAATTTCCTGTCCTGTTATGATAGTACACGGTTTATTTTTTTAAATTATGATTTTCATTGGAAATTAAATGACCTCTGCTTTCGATCAGTTAACGCACTGACTGCAATTTCCACATGTGCTCTGCATGCAGAAGGGGAAACTGTTCGTTTTAAAGCCAACTTGAAAACTGTACATGTAACAGAAATAAAATAATGATAATGCTCTCTGTATTTATATTATTGTTTATTAAAACAAATAGTTCCAGAAGAATGTGTATTTTTGTTGCAAAAGGTTGCATCAATAAATAGTATGTTTATTTTAACGACTTACTGCTTACGAATATAAATTATGTTTGCAAATAAATGTTTTATCTGCGTATACAGAAGTGTGTTGTTTCATTTTCGTGCTTTCTCCTGACAAATTGTATATATAATACAAAACTCTGCTTGAGATTCTTTGGGGACTCAGTCTTAAGAGGATTCGTTGTTGCAGTTAGTTTTAAATTATGCAGCAAGTAAATAAGGGCCGCAAGCAAGTTAAATGACATCTTATAAATCACAGCACTCCCTAAAAACAACTGCTGCTATATTAACATAAATCATTAAAAAATAAACAAACATCAACGTGCGAAAAGGGAAAAATAGGCAACATTTAGGCCAAACGAGAATTGTGCAGCCCCGGCCCGCGCCACAAGATGGGGCTCTTTTTCTTTGTGAAACCCACGCGTGGCCACTTCTGCTCTCCGGACACGACTCGTCCACGTTTAATGATCCGAGATTAATTGGCAGTGCCGAGAACGCTGTTTGGCCAAGTTATTTTACCGACTTAACCCTCCGATGAGTTGCATGGAATGTTCCCGTTTGCACTTTTCTTCCAGTGTATATTTCGCCCCTTCCAGACACCCACTGCTTTGCTGCGTTTTCTGCGCATTTGAAAGGGTGTTCTGATGTCTTAAGCAACAAATGCACGTTGTGCAATAAAGAGATGCCCGGAAAAGCAGAGTCCACGTACAAGACAGGACAGAACGCCGGGCGCCCGGAGCACAAGCAGCCGCCATGCCAGCAGGGGGCGCTCAACGGCGTCTGAAATGTCACGCACTTTATTACATTTTCATTTTTTTTTATGTGTTGGCACGCGATAACCAGTAGAAATCATACGAAACAAAAACCCAAATGCGTTCATTAATACTTGTTTCAGTATCGTTTGCCGGGGTTTGCGAGTCTGTACAAGTCTGTACTTATTGGCGCAGAGCAGAGAGGCACAAAAAAACGCGGGGCGAAAAAGCAGCAGGATTTAGGTATGTTTCCATGACTAATTACAATATTTTATCATGATGGTTTACTAAGAAGGACATTAGTAGAACAGAAGCGCCAAATCAGTTTTCAGTTCAGTCGGGATCTGGCAGGATAAAGTCAACTAGCGTCAAATATCCGATTAGGAAAAAATATTTTGCCTCTAAAAGTCCCAAAATGTTTGCCTTCTGGCGCATTCTACGCCCATTATTCTATCATATACACTCTGAATTATTTAAAGGAGCCGATATACAAATAATATGTTGTATTACTTTTTGAAAAGTCTTAAATCCACAATTTATTTTGTGATTGGGATCAAAAAATGAATTTTTGTTTACAACACTTGAATTTTAAAGCTATTTGCTTGTTACTGTGGGTGTGGTTTCAGCATAGAATGCTTAGTTAACACTAGATAAAACAAAGTTATCCTTTTGATTAATCAAAATAAACCAGGTAATAACCTCTTTATACGCAAAGAATTGCCGGTGTCGCCAGATTGGACTGTTTTCAATACTGCTTTGTTGGATAAAGGAGTTTGCCTGGGCCGCTATTTCTGCAAACACATACTATAATCCGAAGAAAGACATTTTTACAAATGTGAGTTTAAAAGGTGAGATTTAAGACTGTAGCTGAGGGAACACATAGGGACACTAGACTGTAGAGACCATCCTGAAAACAGCAATGTTGTCATTAAGATGCTTCCAGATGAAAATTGGTAGCTAACGTTGTTTCTAGCCAATTGTTGAGCTCTGTACTTTGTGTGGGTTGACTGCTGCTGTGCATTTTATGTAAGTGGAGCGTTTGCATTCGTTTGATTTGCATTCATATTTTACAGTGAGCTACGTAGCTGTTCCAAATAAAGGATGTATTATGCTTTGGGTGGCTTTGCTTTTGAACTGGAAAACCATCAGCAGTATCTGGCCACGCTGTGTAGGATTTATTAGAGTGGACTAGATGTTATCAGTCCAAACCCGCAAAATGTATTATAATTCTCAGTCGATTAATAGCTAGTTAGTGTCCTGGGACACCCCCTTCCACGCTTACAGTGGAGCAGGTTACTGGCAGGTTACATTTTCTAAATATCCTGTAAGCATGTGGCTCCGGTTTTACACCGCTGGCACTGCAGACAGCACTCGGAATATTAAGATGGCGGATTTAGCGCGGATGGCACAGACGTCCGGCGTGTCGGCATTGGTTTAATTCCACCGGCAGGCTTTGAAGTGCCCGCGTCTCAGTAAGTTGACGGCCGACGAAAGTAGCACAATGTCGCAGTGAGCCTGTCACAGCTTATTAGCGTGGCTTTCGGAGAGAAAGAGGTTATACGCAGGCTAGAATTCCTCCTCTGGAGGAAAACAGAAACCTCAACACACACTGCGTACGTGACACATTGAATTGTCTGCAGGCAGCTACTGGAACGTTGTTGGAATTTTACTTTGCGACCGTTTTTTTTTAGGAAAATGTCCTGTCTTCTAGGGCCGCGCGGTAAAGTTCATACTGTGATATAAATTTACACATATATCATTTGGTAAGTACATTTAAATGTGACTGTTTTTGAAAGAATAATGGGTCCATAGGAAAGGCACTGCAGCAGGAAGTTGTATAATAAACTTTTTTACAGATAAATCAACATATAGCATAACCGTATACCAGGTAAAACAAGATCTGGGCAATTCCAAGTGGACTTTCTGTCACACACATAAGGCCAGTGAAATACCAGGTATTTGTATGATGCGAGTGACTATATAAAACTGAAAGATTTTCTGTATTCAGTATTTACATTAAAAATATTGTCAGTTTACATTAAAAATAGTGTGATTTTTTTGCACCCAACACACTAGGACCATCTGTGGCATTTATGGCATTTATCAGACGCCCTTATCCAGAGTGACTTACAATCAGTAGTTACAGGAGACAGTCTTGCTCAGGGACACAATGGTAGTAAGTGGGGTTTGAACCCGGGTCTTCTGGTTCACAGGCGAGTGTGTTACCCACTAGGCTACTACCACCCACTTGCCCGATCAGTTACGCAATCTCTACATTTAAACTCTAAATGTAAGGATTACTGGTCATTTTAATGATATTTAAGGCCTTATTTTTTTGGAATTTAGAACTTTTAAAGATCCGCGGATCTGCCGTGTGCTCAGCGCTCTCTGTGCTCGTGCTGCAAGTGCAGGTGATGCGACGCTGTCGTTTTCGCAAAGGAGCAGATATTTCTGCAGCAGGCCGGTATAATCAAGATGTCTCCCGTTCGCCAAATTTATAGGGCATGCCACTTATCCCATTTATACCGCACATCGCTGCTGTCTTCACTTCTCTCCGCCAGTTCAGAAATACACACACCAGTCTGGCACCTGAGTTAAACCCACAGGCAGGCTTTGGTATTTTGTCAAAGGCTGCTGCATCTAAATAGACCCAGTGAAATTGTAATTACAAGAATTTTGTGGGGTGTTTTTGGTACCAAGAAAAAAGTAACTGCTGACAGGGTCATGGGTGTGCAAGACTGACTTATGCATTTCAAAGATGAACTGCCTCCTCATTTATGGAATCAGATTTATTCCAAAAAATTTAAAAGTGAAGTGACTGTCATTGTGAAAGACTGCAGCACAGCACACAGTGACACAGTGAAATTTGTCCTCTGCATTTAACCCATCACCCTGAGTGAGCAGTGGGCAGCCATGACAGGCGCCCGGGGAGCAGTGTGTGGGGACAGGGCTTTGCTCAGTGGCACCTCAGTGGCACCTTGGAGAATCGGGATTCGAACCGGCAACCTTCTGATTACGGGGCCGCTTCCTTAACCACCAGGTTGGAGGTTGGAATTTTGACAACCTACATTTTTGCTCTTTTTCATATTTGCTTGTGAGGCTTTCAGTTACGCTGCTCGTTTTTACAGATTCACTGCTGGCTTTTCAGTTAAAGTTAAAGTGAAGTGATTGTCACGTGATACACAGCAGCACAGCACATGATGCACACAGTGAAATTTGTCCTCTGCATTTAACCCATCACCCTGAGTGAGCAGTGGCCGGCCATGGCAGGTGCCCGGGGAGCAGTGTGTGGAGACGGTGCTTTTGGGGATAGGGATTCGAACCGGCAACCTTCTGATAACAGGGCCGCTTCCTTAACTGCTAGGCCACCACTGCTCCACCAGTTGCTCCGCCCCGTTTTACATTTACGCAGCCTGAACATTCGATTGGACTTCTGGCACATTTTTCTTGTGTGGGCGGGGCATTGCGTCATTGGCCAGCAGGTATTTGAGCAACAGCTCTGTTCCCCAGAACTTTGTCACTGCGAAATACATGGGCTTCAAGAACAGCATCAGCTATTAGCAATCACATGTGGATCACATCATAATCAGTGTATTTGATCAATACTTACAAACGGTTAATCGTGCAGTTGATTGTGTACACAAATATCATTCCATATGTGGTGCCACTGAGGTGCCACAGAGCAAAGCACCGTCCCCACACACTGCTCCCCGGGCACCTGTCATGGCTGCCCAATGCTCACTCAGGGTTAAATGCAGAGGACACATTTTGTTGTGTCACCCTGTGCTGTGCTTCACATTGACAATCTCTGACTATTTAGAGCCGTGCCGCAAGAGCCGGCTCTCTGAAAAGAGACAAACTTTCCATTACTAATTCAGAGGAATGGAGCTGTCACTCAAATACCTGCTGGCCAATGAGGTGAAGCCCACGTGAGAGAACTGTGCCAGAAGTCCAATCAAATCTTCAGGCACGTAAACGGGCGCAAAGCAACTGAAAACCCAGCAGTGAAACTGAAAAAAACAACGAGCAGCGAAATTGAAAGAAAATGAAAAAGATCGAGATGTAAAAAATCCCAACCTGTAATTTTACATGTCAACATCTTATATTTGTTTCAGAATTTTGGCACAAATCTGATTCCATATTCTGGATGATTTAAACTAGTGCTGCACGATTAATCTAATCGTAATCACGATGTCAGTCTGTGCGATTACATGAACGCAAAAAGCTGCGATTTAAATGATTAGTACATGGATTGGATCGGCAACATATCCGATCCATTCTCTCATTCTCTCAAAGTTTGCGAGTCTCACTTCAGTCGGATGTGACGTATTTGGTCACATGACTTTCGATTCGGAGACATATGGTTAGACGGCGCATGACGCGCTGCATCGTACGTCAACGTCGCCGCCATATTGCGAGAGGCTCTGCTGTGGCATGAAGCATATACATGTCTATGGAGAGAAGTGCATAAAAATGGCTCACTCTTTTGCTGCTTGGGGCTGTACAAACCGCTGTACGTTCCAAACCAGGGATTACATTTCATAGGTAAGGCTGGACAATTGTTTTTAATATATTTGGCCTTTATAAAATCCCCGTTTTATAAGTCTTAACCTTAGCTAAGATAGGCTAAGCTAGCGAAGCTATGCATTCCTGTGTTCAAGTCAGCCTCCAAACAACGTTTTGGCTAAACGTAGGCATTAACTATTTAGACTGTTCTTAGCTGTTTAGTTAACTTTTCTCAAATTTTGAAGGTTTCCTAAAGAAATTCACCTCTGTTTACAAATCTTAACCTTAGCTAAGCTAGCAAAGCTATGCATCCCTGAGTTCAAGTCAGCCTCCAAACAACGTTTTGGTTAAACGTAAGAACTATAATACGGGATTTTATAATGGCCAAATATAATCAAAACAGTTGTTTAGCCTTACCAGGGTTTGTCGTTCGACAATAATGTAAAAGAGTTTTTTGTGATTTATTTATTGTATATTGTATTTTGTATTTTAATATTGTATTTTGAAAGCACTGGGCATTTCAGGTTATAAGTAGTTGGTATGTTTATCATATCGCATATCGCAATATTGATCTCAATAATCGCAATATGTCTTTTTCCCCAAATCGTGCAGCCCCAATTTAAACCCTCTCCTGTTAATACCTCACATACGCCCAGGTGTTGCACAGCGTCTAGGGCTACAAATATAGAATATTTTTGGAATCGAGTATTCGATTTTCGTTGATTAATCTGATAAATCATACTTTTGCATTTTTAAACAACTCTATCAAAAGTGTGTTATGCAACAAGCAATTGGCTGTTATTCCTCACAAAAAAGTTTTTTTATTCAAACTCAATACTTTTATTAGATCAAAGCTTAAAAACCTTTGGGTTATTGACTCCAGAACTAATCCCATTTAATCAATCATTCTGTGAAATATTCATGATGTACATGATGTACATGTTTTGAGATGTAACCTATCAGTGTGTTTGTGTGTGTTTGTGTATGCGTGTGAATTACATGAGTGAGATCTTGGTGTATTTGCTCTCTTGCTACTTGTCATGCCTCGTCACTATCGACTCATAACACAAATAATTACAAATAATGTATGTTATAAGAAGCGCTAATGTTAGTTAGCAATCATAATACCTTGTAGAAGCTCCGAGTCTGCTTGGAGAAGTGCGGTTTATGTGAGGATATTTTCGGTTAAGGTGCTGTAGTTTTGACGTAGTACTATTATGGTAAGCCAGGTCCGTTTTACAGTGTATACACTGCACTACGTTGTCCACGCAGCATAAAATGGTCCCACTTTAGACATTTTATGCCTTTTACGCATACCGGAGCCAATAAATCGCGGCTCCATAAATCGCGCCTCCTTCGAATCACCGAACCGCCAAAGGTGCCACTGAGCAATGCAACACACCTTTCGTGGCTGCCCACTGCTCACCAAGGGTGACGGGTTAAAAGCAGGGGACACGTTTCGTTGTGTGCACCGTGTGTTGTGCTGTGTTTCACAATGACAGTCACTTCGCTCTCACATCTAGCGTAGGGTCTCCCAAGATATGGATAATAAGAACGTATCGTGCTTTAGTTTAGTTCCCCAATGTCAGCTGCTATGCATATTTCAGTTGCCAGCAGGTTTGGAGGCCAGTGGGAAATGTATTATATTTATTATATTTATTGAGGTCATTTTTCAGTTTACTTCAGTAATAAATTTTTCCTCAATGTAACATTGTGAATAATAGTTATATGAATACATTTGTCACCAAAGTACTTATAGCAAGAGTGATAGGGGGAGTGGAAATAAATATAGAGATAGAGAACAAATAGGTTTGCAAATGTCAGCACTATTGGTAACTTTAACAAGAGATTTCGAGAGGAAACAAACAGAAGAGAAAATAAATGATGAAATAAAATAAAAAGTGGTGCATTAACACCTACATTACGACTACAAAGTTTCATGTAGCGTTGCAATTAGAAACTCAGCATGGTTTACTGATCTTCCGAACCCCATCCCGATCATACGCAGCATATCCAAACATGCTTTACGTAACAACAGCCGGGGTTCCGACTGTGGTCCCACATGGTGAAGCAGGGCTGCTTGGTCCTCCTGAGATGAACACGATCTCTTTTCCTGAATCTGTGGTCTGGTTGCAGCTTGAGGGTTTTAACCGATATCTCAGCTGTTTACGTGTCAGAATTTTTTGGTTTTTGTGATATAAGATAAGATGATCCTTTATTTGTCCTGCAAATAAAATATTTTTTTATATGGAATACATAGCAACAGGGAGGCATTCACCTCAGATCACAACACGTATGAGCTGTCGGAGGAATACGGGCCGGGAGTGACGGAGCGCGTGTTCATAAGGCCCGACTTGTAAGAGTGAGCTGAACTCGGTGCACTTTGAGCCCCTCCCCCTTTCCCGTCCCAGGAGCCTGGAAGGGCGCGGGGGTCAGAGGTCACTGGTCTTTAGGTTTGATCAGCAACCGTGCGTTAAACACCCCTCTCCGCTCCTCACTGATCTGATGCCTGCAGCGGGATTAGGCGGGCGCGAGAACTGTAGCGCGGAGAGGACAAACTCCTCAATTCCGCAATGCCATTGCAAGCAGGATATAACAACATGGTGATGTAAATCACCGGCAATTTATTCTAAAAATGGCCAAACGTTCATTTAGTTTATGAAAAGAAGGCACAGCCTGAGCCATGAACAGTGTGTGCACCTGATCAATTATACATTCTCTGCACTTAGACACATTAAAGGATTAATTCAAAGATGCTTTTGAACGTTCTAATGAATCCTCTCCTTGCATATCATGTGCTTATATGTGTTTTGCGTGCTGTTTGACCAGAATGTATAATCAATATCAGTACAATCAGGCATAAACAACAATTATGTAATCATATAGTAGTCATAAACTTCATATGGTATAACAACAATATGAAAAATAGGCTTGGACAAGTAAGATTAGTCGAATAATAAATGTTTACTATGATTTAAATAGTTTGTATAATATTATTTATTAATATTATTATTACAAATTTTTTTTTTTTTAACAAAAGTTTGTAATGACCTTTTCTCATTCCAAGAGGATTTTGGGTAACACTCAAAGTAAAATAGATAATCGATGTGATCAGTTTCATCCCGCGCCCGCGTGGACGCGTTGCGGTTTTTGATCGGCTTTGACGGCCTGTGACTGCCTCTGATCAGCTTTAATGTGCTGCCAGGCCAAAGGTCACCTCAACTTGTTTTGGGGTCAGTTCGTGACACAAAGGCTCAGATTGGTCCACGCCTTCTGGCGTGTTGTGTGGAGGAAGTGATCTGGGGGTCTGCGACGGGTTTGGCGGGTTTGTCGGCTGGGATTTAGGAAACGTGAGGTACCGTTGCTCGTGTTCCCAGGGGACCTTTGGGAACCTTTGTCTCAGAAAGGTGAGTCCTCGTCCCTCACACACACCCAGAGCTCACCGACACACCCCACCTTACCTCCCGCCACTGCTCTCCCCACGAGACAGGCTTTGTTCTACGCTTTTCTCATGACCTTTGACCTCCTGCATCAGCCGGGTGCCTGTCTGGAGACGAGAGGTAAGCCCTTTTGGTTCACGCCGCGCGCCGCTATAGACGCTGCACCTGCACACACTCAGTCATCCAAATCCACACACATTCACTTATACTTAACACGTACACACACAAGCAGCCTGCACCTGCCTACACACACACACACACACACACACACACTCATATCTATACACATGCAGGCTACATCTGTCAGATTAACCGAGCATGCTCAGTGTTGCCGAGCTGCAAGGGGACATGGGGCATGTCGGGGCGGCGAGTTCAGCTCGGGCTTATCTCCGCGCGGGAGGTAAAAAAGGGAAAAGGCCGAGGCAGAGAAGCAGACAGAACGTTCCGTCTGCGCGCGGGATTACGCCTCTCGGACAGCTGTGCGTGGCCACGCCCACATTCAAGGTCACCTCGGGACCCGCGGGTGCCTCTCTTCTGCATGGGATTTGAGACCTGGTCTCAGGTGGAGATGGCGATACCGGCTCCGGGGACAGAAGCGCGCATGGCGGCGGAATGAGGGCGCGGGGGGTCTGGACACGCCGTCTCTGCCGGGCGCGGGGGCTGGGCAGCGGCGCGTCACGAGTCAGGCGGCAGCGGGCGGGGAAAGTGGGTCACCGCGGTGCGAGCGGAGTGGGAGATAATGGGCAGACAGGGCCGCCCAGGGCCGGGTTTGTAGGCCAGCAAACATGATGAAACAGGGCGACACCAGACTGCGGCGGCGCGTTCCCACACTGCTAATAACTCACGCGGCCCCCGGCGCCGGCAAAGGCGTTCCACGCGGGACTAATGATCCCGCTCACGTTCGCACGAGTTCCGTCCTTTTTCACCCCCGACTCGCATCGAGATTCGAAAAATGAAAAACGTCTCCGTTCTTGTGCTATTCATCTGAAAAGGGACAACCAGACATCCAAGAAGACCCTCTTTACATTGTGGTCGACTGTGCTGCTACGGCGCCGCCGTTTATATTTGAACGCCAGTTCCCTCGTATGTCACCATGTGCTTCGGGTCACATGTGGCAACGAATGACAGGAATGGCTTCTGCTGCTCAGGATTAGTGATAAATTGAATTGTTTCGCCCCATTATACTGTAATTTGGTAATCTGGTTTAATTCTGTGCACAGAAAAGACCTCCAGATACGAGGCCATTTGGAAATTATGACTCGGTGGGAGTGTATGTGCGAGAGGACAATCTCCAGGATCCTGTTTTTTATACAGCAGCAAGTTATAGTGATGCATGTTCAGAATACAACAATAAAGTATTTCTGTTCAATGTGAAATTTGATTTTGAATGCAGTTACTTAAAAATAGGTGGAAAACCATGATCCGGTCCGGCAGGGGTTACTCCGGAGTTTCATGTTGGTCCTGTGTTACGTTTCCTGATTGTCATCACCTGTGTATAATTGTATAAAGCTGCCCTGTTTGTGTCTGTTCTCCGTCGGGTCATTGTTTGGTGATGTATACGTGCGTATATGTCCTTCTTCCTCGCCACGTCCTGCCACCGTGACAATATGATATGATGTGAGGATTTAAATCAAATGCAAATGTTGATAAAAGTAATGTTCCTGGTGATGCTGATGTGCAAAAAGTTTCTTTTTTACACAGCAACGTCATGTATTCTGCATTCGGACATGAGAACGTTGCTGATGTCTTCATCAGATGTCTTCATCTCACAGGCCTGTGTAGATGGCCGGTGACGTTTCTCCACGAACGGAGACCCGGGACTGACCTGAAGGTTTATGCTTTGCGCTTCTCTGTGTCGCGAGCAGGACAAGGTCTATTTAGAATCTTACCTAAAAGAGTTCTTGGAATGAGCAATAATGCTGCGCCCCAATACGGTAAAAAAGGTCTTTTTTTTTTTTTATTGTAATTCTAAAAGGTAAACCTTCAACCATTAAGCGCCATTAAGTGTTGACCGCACGAATGGAAACCAGTACATTTGTGGCGTGTGAGTGTATTCTAGTCATTTGAGAGCACATTACTGGTGTGCTGCATTGTTGTCACTTTGGACTTCTTTTTTTTTTTTTTTTTTTACATAGAAATCTTAAGTTAAAGCCGCAGCGAACACATTCCCCTGTGGAATCGTTCCGTCTGTGGGGTTCTGGTAGCAGAATGAAAACAAAGTGAAGAACAAAGAACAAAGCGTGCACACACTGATTACAGGAAGCTCCAATGAGCTCAGGCAGCAGAACGGAGTGTCACTACCGGAGCCGGACTTTGGAACGAGAGGGAGGGGTGTGTGTATGGGGGTTGGGGTGGGGGGGGCAGTGAGAGTCCCATGGTATTGGTTTGAGACCGTGTCTCTGTGTCTCTGTGTGTGTCTGTGTGTGTGTTTTGCGAGCTTTCACTGGGCTCTATTTTCTCTCTCTCTCTCTCTCTCTCTCTCTCTCTCCTCGGCTCGGCGTCGCAGCTCCGGGAGGCGGCGGCTGCCGCGGCGTGGCGCGGCAGGACGGGCGAGCGGGTGAAGTGGATTAACGCGACTCCTCTGAGAGAGAAAGTGGAGAGGAGGCGAGCCGGGAGAGGTGTGGCGGCGCTGGCGACTGAAATGGCTGCTTTTGATCCGCGAGTCCCACCAGAGGCAGCAGTGGGAGAAAACTTCACTTCCCAGGCGGGAGCGGGAGGAACGCCACAGCAACTTGGGAACTGGAGGTAAGTGGCGCCGCACTCGTGCTGTGTGCGTGTGTGTTTTTATTTTATTTTTTTGTGAGCACTTGTGTTGTGCGCGCTTGAACACTTTGAAGTACTTTTCAGGACGTCTTCGGCATGCGTGTGTGTGCTCACTCGTGTGTGTCTGCAAAGTTCACTTGTCAACTTCTTCTTGAACATTTCTTTCGTGTACATGTGGACGTGTGTGTGGTACAGGAAAATATGTCCCGCGCTGTTGTGTTCTGTCCATGTGTGTTTGTGCAGTTGCAGGTGTCAGTGTGTGTGTGTGTGTGTGTGTGTGTGTGAATGCCTTCAGTTGTACAAATGTGTGTACAATCCTTTTTTATACGAGTGTGTAGGTGTAATTTGTTATTAATTATAAAAAAAAGTCATTTGTCCTTGTAAAAGTACATTTTTACGAGCTTTTTAGTCTCTGTGTGTTTTGTGTGTCTGAGTGAGTGTTGTGTAGTGTGTGTGTGCATAATCGAGTGTCTGTGTGTGTGTGTGTGTGTGCGAGGACTCATGCCTGCCACTCGTCTCAGCTGCTCTGGATCTCCCAGGGCAGCGTCCGCGTCTCCATTGTTCAGACGTGCAGACGACTCTGAGGTCCAGAAATAGAAGCGCCGCGTCTCTTCCCCGCTCACGCGGTAAAACACGCACCTCACGCCTCTCTGCGAAGCTCCGCTTTCCGAGGTAGAGCCGAGAGTCCGATACGGTGGAACCCGGAACTCCGGTCCCGCCTGGATCACGTGCCCCGCTGTCCACGATGTCCACGGGTTACACCATTACAAGCTACAATCCTTCACTGACTGCCGACCCCATCACACGGCCGCCGTGGACAGTTCAGATGTGTGTGTGTGTGTGTGTGTGTGTGTGTGTGTGTGTGACTCACTAACAGGAGAACTGAAAACACACAGGCTGTACAAAAGGAAATCCTGTCGACACCCAAAATAGCTACACCCCACCGGCCACCGCTCTTTTAAATAAAGTCATTCTGGCCCTGAAACGTGAGTTCCCGAGGGGCACGGAGAGAGGGGACCCGGCACGAGGCGGCCGCGCCGCGGTGCCGCATGCCGCGCGCTCTTACCGACCGACCTCCGTGGAGAATAATAGCAGGCGTTTGTGAAGGTCACCCTGGCCGGGACGCGTCTGGCCGGCATGACTAACTCGGGCGGACTGGGCCGAAGTGTTGACCGCTTCTCCCACCTTATAGTGCCTACTTTTAAAAAGGCCGTATCTCGGTATCGAAGAAGATGGAACGTTTTGATGAGACATCCGGATTAAAATAAACGTAAGCTTGCGATCTTTACAGCATGCCATACATATATATACAAGTTTTCCCAACTCCAGAGGATTCATATTCCTGCCACATAAGCTCAGTCCCTTTATTTGGGAAGTTGAGGTTGGAATAATTGTTAAAAAGGGAGCGAGGAGTGTGTGTGTGTGTGTGTGTGTGTGTGTGTGTGTGTGTGTGCGTGTGTGTGTGTGTGTGTGTGTGTGTGTGTGTGTATATATATATATATATATATATATATGATGGCGGTGTTCTCAGAACCTTTGTTCTCTCGGCGCAGGCTTAGAGCCGTTCCCGTTCTCATCTCGACGGGACTCCTCTGTCTTTGTCGTCTCTCATACACGTTTAATCTCAGCCACTTTAGACGACCTGATCCTCAAGTCTGAGCCCTCCTGAGAGGGGGGATCGGGGAGGAGGGCGGTGGGCACCTCCTTTGTGTTTCCCAAAGCAAAAGGATGAGGTCACCGCGGGACCGCGGTGATCCGAGGGTGAAAGTTCACTTTCGGGTCAGCTCCGCTTCCCCCCTTGCTGGGCTGGTCAGACAGGATGTGGAGGCCAGAGAACCAGTAAAGGACAGATGCTGCCGAGGAAGCGGCAGGACGCGGTAACACACGGCGTCGACTCAGATCTCCTGGAGGCCCACAGAGAGGAGATTCTGGCCAATGGCTGCGCTGCCGTTGGCTTTTTGTCATTTTACTTTTTTCAGTTGCTTTTTTTTTTATTCGGTTGCTTATGGCAACCAATGGTCTGGCGCTTCGTTCGTTAACTCCGCCTCCTCTTCATTCTTGTTTCTGTGTCACCCTTTTCCCTCTGGAAATTAACACCGAGAATAGCGGCATGGCTGATCATAAATGTGTTGTGTTAAAAAAAAAATTAATTACCAATAACATCTAATTAGCAAAGGTATCAGTATCCGTCATTCATTAGGATGAAACTTTCTGGAATTATTTTGGTGCACTTTGGTGTACAATCAGTACATTAGACAGTAATTTCTAATAAATCGTAATGAATAAATGATTCTTCATAAGGAAAGAAAACTTATCAATTTGTTTGTTTTTCCATAGAAGACTCTGCTTGTTTGAATATATGAAAATAATAAAACTATAATAAACTCTCATTTGTTATTACGGTTTTGAAATAAAAACAGATATTGGATTTGATTATTTATCCCAATGCTACAAGCCAATTATCTAAAAATGATCTTTGCTCGTAATTATGTGTAGTGCTGAACATTGGCAGCGTTATCGTCTAGAACGTTCTACTGTGAAGCTCGTCCGTTGCTCCGGACTACATAAAACACTGGCTTGTCAGTAGGAACATCAGTGACGTTGACCAGCTCCGAGGTGGAATTAATGGTAGTTTATTTCATCGTATTGTTGATGTGCTGGTGCTCTGTTTTTATGTGCAAGGTCACAGGACTGACGTCAGCGCGGTGCACTGTGCACCCAGAGACCGCGGAGGGGGTGGCGGCGTTTGTGATCGTAATGTCCAATGTTCTGAAGAGGTGCAGCAAAAAAAAAAAAAAGAAAAAGCCGCCGTGCTTTGTTGTTTCACCCTGTCTGCATTTCTGCAGGTCGACAGAAAGCTCCTGAAGCACCAGCAAGGTCGGCGAGGGATCCAGCCGCAGTCGCACTCTCAGAAACCTCTAAAGAGCCTCTTGTGTCCACACTCGTACTTTTCCAAAGACGCAGTCTGCTCTCTCCATGGTTTCAGCGTCAAGCCTGAATGAACTGAATATACAGGTTTCTATTGGATGATTTATCACAGTAGTGTGAAGTGTGGACAGGTGACAGGTGAAGAGTTTTTCCTCTTTATTACTACTAATAATAATGGTTTGTGTGTAATTGCAACAGGCTTTGATGCAATTTGCATAAAAACGATCACTTTAGAACTAAGCTACTACATTGTGTTTATCTTAATGCAGTATTTCGTTCACGCAGTGATTTTTCACCAGATTGATACTACAAGGTGCCCTTGGTTCTCTGGTGCTTATCCGCATTCTATGATGTGTTTTGCACGTGATTATCCTACAGAGAATGGCTAAAGGGATCTCTTCACTCTTTTTAGTTTTAACAGTGTGGTCATATGTACGTTAAAAAGTTGTTTTAAATTGTAGACGATAGTAAAAGTGGTTTTGTGACGCCGAATCCTATTGACCACGCGGCGGGCAGCTGACGGGACGATTGTTGGGCCCCCAGCAGGTTCCCGAAAGCATGCATGCAGACACACGAGTGTGCGGTATGGGAAAATACGGCGATAGAAGAGAAACGGCACATTACTCTTCATTACTCTGTCAGGAGGGCCCCTTTCTCCCTGCTGCTGAGTGTTAATCATCAGCGCCGGGTGGAGTATAATCAATGAGGAATGGCCCTCGCCCAGCGTGGGAGCTGTGGGAGTCTGTGTGGCGGCGTCCTCGCTCCTCCGAACGCCTCATTACAGGCCTGGACACGAGCAGCGTCTCGGTGTGTAATAATAACCGCAGAGAAATCCAATATCGCTGCCTGAGTGTCAGAACATGACGGATTTCACCCTGCCGTGATTTTTGGGCCCGCGTGGAAGTGGCTTGTTGCCGCCGTCCCAATCTGTGCCCTCAACGGAACCAGTTTCCTTCTCATTGGCCGATCCGGCGAGCCGGAAGACAAAGGGTGTTTGTTACCTTTCGCATTCTTCCCTCGGCTCACTTTCGCTGGAACAATGTGGCTGATGCAAGAGCATCAAATGCAAACAGGTACAGATTTAACTTACTTACTTACACACTAGACACACACCAGCTGTCTGGGTGACAGTTATGTGACAGTAGCCCAGGTGGTACATGTGACACACGATACACATGTCTGAGAGAACGACATGTGACAGGTGTCCAGGTAATATCTGATACTGCTTGTGTGTGTGTGTGTGTGTGTGTGTGTGTGGTCTTGGGAAGGCCGTGAAGCAGCTCAAGTCTTAAAGGACCATGACACAACATCTGAAGGGGTTCAAACCACACCTGAGGAGCCGAGGTCTAGTTTCATCTCCAGATGTTGTTTTGGAATCTGATTAGTGCATAGATCAGTAGGTCGTAGGTCACGTGGCTCGTGAGTGCCAGGATGGATAAATAAAGCCATTATGTCCCTTAAACAATATACCCTAATTAGGTTCCACATGTCCGGAACACTTCAATATGTATATATTCAAAATGATGTATGGAGCTGTAATAAAATTTTAGCATTCATTTAAAACTGTTTCATTTAATTTATTAATTTCATAAAATTAGCTATAAGTCAAACATCCCATTAGTGGCGTGTGCTCAAGTAAACACTGATGTTAACAACATCTTATATATAGTGCAGATGATTACAGATGTTGTGTAATGTAAGTATTATTCTGTTATATGTGCATGTTCTGCTAGTGGAGAGCGCAGAGTTATATCTTATTTTCAATTAAGGACATTCAGATCTGGATTTGCATTACGTATTTTATATAGAAATCCTGTCTGATCCACAGTAACTGACAACACTAGATTAGATTAGATTAGAAGATTAAAAGATTTTACTAAAACAATTAAATACTGTATTAATTACAAACATCTTATTCTTAATTAACATTAAGAAAGGAAAAGTAAAGGGATTAAAGTGGACTAGAACAACCTGTGCATGGAAAGTCAGTTTTAACACACTTTTAACCAGCAGCCACACTGAAGGAATTCCAGTCGATTAAAGGAAATTAAATTACAGAATGAAATGTGTTCACTCCGCAGTTTAAACGCAGACTGCAGTGTATACAGATCTGGGGTTTTATGTTCCCTCTTGCATTCCTCACTAACAACTAGGTTTATAGGAATATTTTTCTGGAATCTGTGGTGAATTCCAGCATTGTGTGTATGTGTGTGTGTGTGTGTGTGTGTGTGTGTGTGTGTGTGTGTGTGTGTGTGCACATGTCCCTGTTTTAACAAGAGCCAAATCTCAGCAAAAGTAATGTGATTTTGTTTCCGCTAACCAGTTGAAGACTTTAAAAACGCTAAAAGATTTAGTTTTGGTCTTAAAAAACATTTCTTAGATAGTAATTACATTACCTTGTCTCATCAATAGTTACAATAGTTATGTGTGTGTCTACAAGTATGACCACTAGATCTTTATTATACAGGATACAGAATACAGGATGAAGAGATGCTGATGGTTAACGCCACATGTAAATTATTAATAAAACCTGAAACCGTGGGGCAGTAGTTGGCCTAGCAGGTAAGGAAGTGGACCTGTAAACAGAAGGTTGCCGGTTCGACGCCAAGGTGCCACTGAGCAAAGCACCGTCCCCACACACTGCTCCCCGGGCGCCTGTCATGGTGATGGGTTAAATGCAGAGGACGCATTTCGTTGTGTCACCTTAAGAAATCAATAAATCCACTAGCCTTCAGTAATCATCTAGATCTGGCTTTATAGGATGAGATGCTCATTAAAGCATATTCAGTCTCTCCACACTTATTCTGAAATATATTCTTTGACGCCGCCTGGATGCGTTGTCCTCATTGTCCCTCTTTCTGGAACACGACTCGACCCATCGTCGCTCACGGGCTACACACGTGCAAGCGTGCACACATGTGCGCGATGGAAAAATAAGCAGAGGGGTGTAGCCGGGGAGCGACAGGTCGGGAGGGGGCCAGGAAAATAAACAGGTAGCGGAGGGTCTCCGCCCGGCGTGGAATGGGCAGGATTCGTCGAGATTACGATGTACATAAAGTCGTATTTGTGTCAGCATTTCAGCTCTCGACGTCTTATCTTTACACGCGCGCAGATCCGGCTTACGCCGAACCGTCCGGCGGCCCTGCAGGGGTGTGGGGTTCGGATGCGGCAGCTGGCGACGGGGCCCGTGGTGCTGCGGAGGCACGAGGATTAGACGAAAAGGCCCGACGTCCGGCACACACCCGCGAGTTTTTATCTCCGACACCGTTCGAGTTGCACAGACCGACGTGCCCGGGGCTCAGTCTGACCCACTAGTTTAAAAATACTGCGCCGCTGTTCTCTTGGCGACGGCGGCCAAAGATTGATGTTTATCTCGGCCGCGCAACCGGAGCCGCTGCCCGGACCTCAGAAATAGCCTGGTGCGTAACGTCTGATAGCGGCGCACTTGTAGGTGCCCGAAGCCTCGGAAATAGTTCCCGCTAAATCCAGCCCGGTGCTGCTTTCAGTATCCCTCGTGTTGGTCTGCGGTTTCCATGGTTACCGGCGTAGCTTTGGGAGGCTGGGCGGATTACTGTTGGCCTCCTTTCAGCGGCTGGTGATGGACGGAGAGGAAGAGAAAAAAAAACGGCCCTGTTGTTAGATGGACGGCCGAGTGGAAAAGCAGGAAGCGTCCCGGGGTCACGAGGGGTCACGACCGTGCAGACAGGATGAAGAGTGAAGGGAAGGACGGGTCGAGGGGCACGCAGGCCGAACATTCAGGTGACCCTCGATTGACCTCTACGCTTACAGACGAAGAGAAACATTCAAACTGTTCAAGCTGAACATTCACACACACACTCATGTGATGAGAAACACACACGCCTTAACACACACACACACACACACCTCTTTTACCAATTGCGCTTGCTAAGCTTTATGGATTTACCTACACCGTCTGAATTCCTGATGAACTGATCTGATATGCAGAATTACCAGATTTTTCCACATCCCCTTGGATATAAAGTATGCTGCCCTGCCAAAAAAGTTCCTGGATATGATCAAATGGGCATTTTACTGATGAATCGTTCAATTACTTAGAAATAATAAACAAGCATTTTTTTTTTATTTGGAAGGGCAGGTGGTCAGAGATAATTTAAACTTTGAACTCACAGACCTTTCAAATAATGAAATGAATCATTTCTACATGCATCATGCAAGTAGAACCGGGAGGTTTGAATCTAAACAGCTGTGTGGTCTCAGGAAAGCCAACTACCATTAATTCCTCGGGTGCTGGATCAATGGAAAAAGGTCACGTGGTCTGATGGGTCCAGGCTGACGCTGTTCCAGAGCGATGGGTGCACCAGGGTAAGCATGGTCCCGACTGCAGAGGTGTGTTAATGGGTTCGTCAGCCGACCATCTGAATGTACTTCGCATACACGAATAAAGACAATGCAGTTTGGGTTCAGGCTCAGCGTAACCAACCAGCTCTGTATGCGTGTGCGTGCGCGTGTGTGTGTGTGTGTGTGTGTGTGTGTGTGTGTGAGACCGAAAGAGTGAGAGAACGTGAGCAGGAAGTTAAGCAGGAATGCCGAGTCACTCTCCCTCAGGAAATGGGGATGCTTTTCCAGGCCTGGAGGCCTGGTCCATGTACCCCGGCAGGAAAAACAAACAGCGACTGAGGCTCAGCTGGCCCCCAACTGCAGGCCCCGAGGGGCCCCGAGTCTCACACAACCCACTTACACACTAAACACCGGGACGGAGGTGCGTCAGAGCAGCGCGGTTTATGGGCTGGAGGCATGCGATTGGACAGGCGCTCCATAACTCCGCTCCGAGCCTGACACAGCGCGGCCGGGCCGAGGAAGATTAACAGTGTGTGTATGGATACGTGCTGGCGAGAAGTTTGTGTGTGTGTGTGTGTGTGCGTGTGTGGGCCATTAGTCGGTCATTTTCGTCACTCCAGCACTGGTCTGCCCACCCGTCAGGTAATTATATATGAGGCAGTACGTCATAAATCCCTGAACTCTGTGCCCTCAGGCGACAGCAGAAACACAAACACACACTCACACACACACACACACACACACACACACACATTTAGTAGAGATGTGCATTTGAAAAAATTTCACTATTCAAATGACCACTCAGGTGAATTTGAATTCAGTTACCATCTAAAAGCGAAGTCCTTTCGATGTTTTACACTTACAATACACAACATATTTTAGAATTGCATATATTTATATGCCACAAAAAGGCCAAAAATATACATTGACTTTTACAAAAATTAAAAGGTATATTTTCTATCAGATAAGGAAACAAATGCTGTGATTGGATATTTAAATATTCAAATAACAATTTTAATATTTAATCCCAGGAATCTGTTGTATTTTATGTTATTATAAGTCATTTCTTGAGTTATTCTCAGCATGTTTTTGGTCTCTTTGCTGGTCAGTCTGGAGGTCTTCTCCTCCGCATTTTTCATCTCCAAGACCATCGCTGTGAAAGAGAAATCGTATCCTTCTTAATTTCCCTCCCCTTCCCTCAATCCTGCTCTCAAAACGTCCATCTTGTCCCTTCACGCCCCGAGAGAAATGCACACAGATGGTGAGCGATGGTGCTTGGCTCTGTCGGCTCTGGTTTGTGTTGTGTGATTGTTGTGCAAGCGTTGTTGTACAGTTTGTGTTGCGCCCTTTTTTGACTGCATAGGTGCACATGTGGACATTTGTCTACATAAACACTCCATACAGCCCTTCATGTGGCTGCATTCATTCTATAGGTGCAGGACGTTGCATAACGACTTATAGGGACACACTGTTTGCCTGTGTTTGTGTGTGTGTGTGTGTGTGTGCAGTCAGACAGAAGCATATGTGTGTGTTGTGCCTCAGGACGGCACACACTGTTCCATTGACAGATGCACAGTAGAGAGGAACCCTGGAGAATGTCTCAAATGTCCTCTAGAATTTCCGCCCTTAGGGATATGTGTGTGTGTATGTGTAAGTGTGTGTGTTAAGTGCATTTCTTGTGTTGCCGTGGCATACGTGTTTAGATAAATACACAGGCTACGTATTGAGAAATGTATCTCATCAGGTGTGTGTGTGTGTGTGTGTGTGTGTGTGAGACACGTCAGGATCTGAGAGAAGCAGACTGGCTTTAACTGGTTTTTACATACGTGTGTCCGCGCGCGTTTGCATGTGTGTTTTTACGTACCGCGTTATCAGATGAAGGAGGCATGTATGTTTCCTCCCCTGGAGACCTGTGTGTGTGTGTGTGTGTGTGTGTGTGCGCGTGAGGCTGAACTCGCTGCACTGTTGCAGAACGCAGGTCATTGGGTACAGCGTTCCTTGGGAGTGTAGTCTGTTTACACGACACAGCACAGCATGGATCGGCCGGGCAACGCCATGAGAAAACACTCTCAGCCTGCCAATCTGTGTGTGTGTGTGTGTGTGTGTGTGTGCGTGCGTGTGGTACGCCATGCATATGTTTATGTGCGAGTGTATTGATATTTTTGACATTAGTACATCAGTCCCCGTTTAGAGCGTATGTGTTTCAGCATTCTAATTTGGAACGCCGTAAACAAAACCTGCCTTGTTATGCTGCTAGGCAGTAATCTGTCCAACATGGAGGCATGGGAGTGTGTGTGTGTGTGTGTGTGTGTGTGTGTGTGAGAGAGAGAAAGAGATACGGACAGAGAAATGACTATGAAAGCCTCCTTTGTTTTCGTCTCGCTGGTGGCTGCTGCGCCGCTCTCTCTCTCTCTCTCTCTCTCTCTCTCTCTCTCAGAGGGGAAAAAGCCACAGCCGTAAGTGACCAGCGCCCCGCGTGTGCGGACGCGGTGGGTACAGTGGAGGTCTGGAGTGTAACCGTGTCCGTGTTTTCTCAGGGAAGTGTGTTTATCTAGCCGACCCGCGCCAGGGGCCCTTTTGTTTAACTTGGTGGAGAGTCGTGCCCACCGGAACCCGGCGGGCCCCTCGCCGAGGCCCTCGCCCCTGCGCGTTCTGCGTGTGACAGCCCGGGCGCATGTTCCATCTGTGCGGCTCCTTGCAGACGGAGACTCGGCGGGGACGCGTTAGGGCCCACCGCTGCACAAGGAACGTACTCACGTTCCTGCTTATACGGAGCGAGAGCGGTCCTCCTGAAAATGTCCTAGTTGCGTCTGAAGGCCCCGTGCTTTGCTCTCTTCTCTTCTCAGGGTGCGAGCGGAACGTGCCACCTCACCCCTCCGTCCCCGGCGACTCGGAGGCGACGGCTGCTCGCCTGCCGCCACGTCTGGACCGTGGACCAACTTGCCAAGATGTGAGTTTCCTCTCTCGCACGCACACGGCGCCGTGAAGCGAGCCCGTTAACTGTCGACTTGTAGGGCCTCCGCTGAGGAGGTGGCGTGCGTTTGGTCACCGTTGTTCCGTGTCCTTTTAAGACAGTCGAGGCCTGCGTGTTGCTGCCAGGCCTGGTCTCTAGCGGTGGGAGGCAGCCACCGGGGATTCGTAACAAGGTTTTTTTCTTTCTGAATCTTCCCTTTTGTGTCAATGCTGCCCCCTGTTGGAGCCTCCAGGAGTAGAAGTGTTCACACACACGTACACACACTCACAGAGAGGGATTGATGAAAGGGGGGGCAAATCCTATTTTCGATTATTTTAAATAATAATATCAAATTTGGCACTTTTCAGTAAAGATTAGGGGCTAACACCCACTAAATCGGCCCAGGTGCTCTTGTTGACCATCTCCGATGATCAGACGAATGAATTCAGATCATATGCGGAGTAAACGTGATTAAGTTGGCTCGTCTGCCGGCCGCAGGAAGTGCACAGAAGGGCCCTGCAGACCAGGATATCGTGACTTTTAATTAAAGCTGATTTGCGAAAGAGTCATTCTGACCCAAATGGCAGGATGCTAATTACTTTGTCACCTTGTCCTGAAAGAGGATGTTGGCTGAGAAACATGCCACCGGAATAACACACACACACACACACACACATGCAGGGCTGCGCAGTCTCATTCGCACGTGGAAATGCAAGCATTTTTCTGTTGCGCTATCACACACACACACACACACACACACACACACATTTACTCATGTGCCAGAGCAGAAAGGGAGCTGTCTGGTGCCATGGCAACCAATGCAGATATTCCCCACCCTCGCTCCATCAAGGAGAGAGAGAAAACTAGAGATAGAGAGGGAGAGTGTTGGGTTGGGGGGGCTAATGAAAGAAAGGAGGGGGGGGGGGTAGAAATGACAGAATGACAGGGGCAGAGCCACAGCAGTAGAGGAAGAGAGAACCGGAGACACACACACACACACTCACACACACACTCACTCACACAGCAGAATACGTAATGAAATGAGGCAAATGGGCCGGTAGGGCATTTGAGGACAGAGGGAGTGGCGAACACAGCTGGAGAGAGGGAGAGGGAGAGGGAGAGTGCGGCTTAAACAAAGGCAGGGAGGAAGAGGACTGACCGGGACAGACAGGCGGACGCGCGGACAGCCCTGACCGCCCCACGGGTACCCTCGGCGTCCGCCGCTACCCGCGGGACCGGGCGGACGCCCCCCCCCCCCCCCGGGTGAGTGTGCTGCGCGCCAGTCGGACAGTACCCAGATCCACCTGCAGGTGGCAGTGGTCTGCACGCCGCCGCCTCGCACGCGCCCGGCAGCAGCTGTTTAAAACGCCCCCCACCGGTGCGCTAGTTGAGAGTGTGACCCGGTGATGCCCCCTTCGCGGAGGCGATGGCCGACTCGCGCACACAGAGCGAGGGAGAGGAAGTGGTCTGATGAAGGGAGTGGCTTCGTCTCCTCGCCGCATGCCACGAGACACGTGTGTGTGTGTGTGTGTGTGTGTGTGTGTGTCACCAGCTCATTTTCCTTCGCTCAAGTCATGTGATGTGATTCGGCGGCTGGGAAGTTTGAGGGATCCGTGATTTCGGACAGGACTCGACACAGCGCGAGCGTCGTTGCAACAAGCGGGGACAAACGAACAAAGCCGCCATCAGATAATAGCTGCGGGTTCGCCGCTGGTGACGAGCGTGCACATCTGGAACGGGTGGGTGGGGACTCGTGACTCAGCGCCGGAGCTGACTTCCTGTCAGGCCCCATCCTGAAATCCTCCACCTGTAAGGGACCGGGCCCGTCCGGCTCAATCCGGTCCCGTTCGGGCAAGCGGGCCGCCCATCCGCCTGGGACGCGACTGAGGCGGGGTGCCCAGATGCCCCCCCCCCCCACCCCTCACCCGCCTCCGCGTCATGTAGCTCCCGCCCCCTGCTGCTAGAGCACCACTGGCAGTGCAAAAACCGCTCGCGGCTGGAGTGGTTCGAGACAAGTTCTCGGCCAATCGTGACTCAGCCACCGCGCCACGGCAAGCAGGGCGGGCGTGGCCAGAGGGGGGAGAGAGGCGGGCAGAGATCAGCAGTTGGGAGGGGGAGACTTGGCACCGATTGGTGCAGAGCTGGGCTTTTATTTTCGGAGGGAATCTTCCAGTCAGATGGATTAACTGCCGCCGGTATCGATCTGGTTGAAATGTCCCCAACTCGCAGAGCGGCCGCTTGTCCCCGTCGCGAGCTCACAACAGGCCGGCAGACGCCAAAGTGCACGCTCATGCGCGTGCACCCGCGCCGCAGCCATGCACGCACTGGTGAATGCACCGTGCAAACAACATCATTTATTTACAACCGCGATTTCACACCACAACGAGGCGCGGCAACACAACCAGGCAGAGGCGGAGAGGGGAGGAATATTTACACATGACTTCACACCACGCCCGGAGGGACAAATCAACAGCGACAGCGCGTGGGAGACGCAGCACCAGCGCGTCTCGGGGCGCTTCTGACTCCGCCCACTTTCTGCTCGGAGCTCGTCAGGTCAAACGGCCGCCCCTCCATTCTGCCACGACTCCGCCGCACACCTCCGTTTGCCCGTCGTCCGTCCCCTCGCCACGCGTCCTGAGGGGGGCCGCCGTCTCCAGAGCACACGCGCTCACTCGTCCCCTAAACGCGCTGTCTCGAGCCGTCCCACTCACACTCGCGGCATCAAGAGGGGTAGAAATAGGCCAGAGGCAAGCGCCTGCTGTCTGAGACACACGGCGTCCTCCGTCGCTCTCCGACTGTCGGTGTGCCGCTGCGTCATCACATGCGACGCTTGCATCTGGCCTTTCATGTGTTCTGCTTTAGAGTGTGTGTGTGTGTGTGTGTGTGTGTGTAAAGCCATTAGTACAGAGACAGGCCTGTTGTGCCAAACGGTGGAGGGACCACTCCCATTGGACAGTCCAGACTCCGGGGGACACCCGGATTTGGGGTATCACCGGTCCCATTGGATGCCGGTGATGTGACAGGTTCCCTTTGTTGAGGAAATTCCTCCCTTCAACTCGCCAAGGGGCGGCTTGGAACCTGTTAGTCATTCACATGGGTGGAGGTTACAGGACACCCGGGGGAGAAGGCGCGTCCGTGTGTGTGTGTGTGTGTGTGTGTGTGTGTGTGGGTGTGTGAACGTTGCCATTTTCAGGCGTGTTTCTGAATGACTGACATGCCGAGTTCATGCATGCTCTGTGTGAATGACAGAACGAGCGTGTTCGCCACTTATGCTGGTCCCTGGTCCAGACCTCCTGCGCATGTTTCCGGATCTGTGTGTGTGTGTGTGTGTGTGTGTGTGTGTGTTACCCCTACTGTGCTCGTGAACAATGAAGCAGTGTAATGGACGGATGGAGATCACCGATGTATCATTTCATCGCTGCAGGGGGGAGAATGTGGACGCGTTGCCGCACCCCAGAGTGTGTGAACGTACACCTGAACGCAGGAACGTTGGGGCAGTGGTTGGCCTGGCGGTTAAGGACGCGGCCCCGTAATCAGAAGGTTGCCGGTCCGCCAAGGTGCCACTGAGGTGCCACTGAGCAAAGCACCGTCCCCACACACTGCTCCCCGGGCGCCTGTTATGGCTGCCCACTGCTCACTCAGGGTGATGGGTTAAATGCAGAGGACAAATTTCACTGTGTGCACCGTGTGCTGTGCTGCTGTGTAAGGGACAATAATTTAAAAAAATTTTTAGTTTTTTTTTTTTACGTGTGAAATGCGAAGCACTCGCAGCGCCCAGTGCACACACTTCAGCTTTAACGTCCCGAGGCCTCGGGCCCAGCGGCTCCGCCCTCCATATGTAACCCGAGAAGGCGCGGCCACGTAAACAGCGCTCCGGGCAACCGCCTTTAAACACTCGGCCAATCTTATAAATAAAGTTTGGCCGAATCCGATGCTTTGTGTGCTCTCCGCCGGCACGCTGGTGTAAACAGAAACCCAAGCTCGCCTCCCTGCTCGCTCGGAGGATAGATTAGCAGCTCGGCGAGCGGCGCCCCGGACGCCGCTTTTCAAATAAACCCGCCGGCTCTATAGGGCTGAAAGCAATTACACGTACAGCGAGAGGGATGGATGCCGGAGAAGCGATTAACTGGGTCCGCCGGCGTTCACCCACGCGTGCAACAGCTTCATCGGCAAATGAATAACGTCACCCCACCGGCGGCTATAAACTGTGGGACTTTTTTATCTGAAGGGGATATCTGAAGGTTTTTAGTAATATTCATCAGGATCCCAGGAAACGAATGTCTCCGTCTCTCCAATCTGCATTGGAGGTAGTAGCCTCCAGGGTGGTAGTAGCCTAGCGGGTAACACACTCGCCTATGAACCAGAAGACCCAGGTTCAAACCCCACTTACTACCATCGTGTCCCTGAGCAAGACACTTAACCCTGAGTGTCTCCAGGGGGGGACTGTCCCTGTAACTACTGATTGTAAGTCGCTCTGGATAAGGGCGTCTGATAAATGCTGTAAATGTAAATGTAAATGTCGTGGACTCTCTGAATGTTCTTCAGCACCTCGACCACGAACGCACACTGGAACGAAACTGTTGTTCTATTATGGACGCCTCGCAAAAAATTTGGAAAGTTGTGACCGCGTTCGGCCGCTTTTCCCCTCCCCGCTCCCTTTTGATTTCGGAACGCTCCCCTTCTGGCCGTTGTTCGGCGCGTAACCTCCCCACTCGCTTCCTGGAACGGCCCCGCGCTTTGTTCCCGTCTGGCATGGGCTTTTTTTAATATTGCCTTATTATTCTTTTAAGCGCCGTTCAAAGCCACCCCAGGCTGGAAGCCGCATACTTTGCGTGCTTTCTGATTGTTCCCCCGCGCGGCGAGCGACGCGCATCGCGGCGCTCTCACCTGGCGCGGCCCGCGACGCGCCACCATAGAGGAGAGGTGCGTGCGTGTACGTTTCTGCCAAGAATCATAAACTATTTACATGGCAGTACGGCATTGGCCGTATGCTCAGTAATACTAGAAAGATAATAAATACTGGAGCAGGAACTCTTTTGGAATTATTATTATTTTATTTTTTTTAAAGACTACAGGCCATTTTTCACGGTGCCTTATAAGGCATAGTGCATGGGGTGTGTTCACAGCATTTGTGTTTGTCTGGATTTACTGGACTGCTTGCTATTTGTGCGGATTTTGGAGTACTTTTTGTTGGCAAGTAATCATTGCTGGAGCTCAGTAGATTGGCAGTTTGGCAGTGGTGGCCTAGCGGTTAAGGAAGCGGCCCCGTAATCAGAAGGTTGCCGGTTCGAATCCCGATCCGTCAAGGTACCACTGAGGTGCCACTGAGCAAAGCACCGTCCCCACACACTGCTCCCCGGGTGCCTGTCATGGCTGCCCACTGCTCACTCAGGGTGATGGGTTAAATGCAGAGGACACATTTCACTGTGCAGCACTGTGCACCATGTGCTGTGCTGCTGTGCATCACTTGTGACAATCACTTCACTTTACACTTACACTAGATTCATTTGAATGTTTTTTTTTTTTTTTAAATAAAGTTTAAAAGAGGGAGGAGCCTGTAGGTTCAATTGACAGCTCTAACACACCTTATTTCTGTATGCTTCATTGTCCTGTCTCCCACTACCTGCACCAAGATGCAGATCAGCGTTCTGACGGGCCAATGTGACGTTAGCCTAAATCTTACATAGCACCAGGAAAACATAGCCCCGGTACAGACTGCTTGATTTCTACAAAACTTGTACATGGAGAACATGTGACCCAGTGCAATGGGTTCAGCAACTTGAATGAACAGTGATTCACTTCTCGGCGATCCGTCTTGACGTCAGGCTCTCCAGCGTGGAAACGTACATTCTCCTCTTAGCGTGAATTATTTCCAATTGGTTGTCTTAGAACCGAGTTATTTTTTCCCGCCCGCGCACAAATAATAATTTTCTCTTCCGGCCTCCTAACGTTCAGCCGTCCATGTGAGTCTCTGTCTGGGAGTAGCGCTGTCCCTCCCGTGAACCAAGAGTGTGTGTGTGTGTGTGTGCGTGTTTTATGACTTACTACGGCACAGAAAGAAAGTGTTAATTGAGTGTTCATTAAGTGCTAATAAAGTGGAGTCCAAAAAAGTTTCACGAGGATTCTTTAGCAGTGATGCGGCCCTCGGCAGTATGTGTGTGTCGGGGGGGACTCGTGTGGGTATGTGCGGTTACGATTATGGTGAGGTCGTGGTGGTGAGCGTTGGCCATTTGTCTCTGGTCTGTCAGAAAGGGCACGGTACGATCTGCGTTTCAGGCATACTTTATGAATGAGTCTGTGAAGCGTGTGTGTATGACTCAGGGTGAAGGATTAGGCGTGTGTGTGTGTGCGTGTGTGTGTGTGTGTGTGTGTGTGTCTTACATTAAAGGATATGACTCAAGGCCGATTGTCTGCCGGATAAAATCAAATGGGTGGGATCTGAATGGCCCACTTAATTGATTTTTTTCCCGCCTAATGGTTGATTGACGGGGTGAGTCACCAATAAACAAGATGGCCGCAGAGGAAGCGCGCCACACCGACTGCGGTATGGCCACATCCTCAACACGTGGCCCAAATACGTGCCCGTCCAGTCGTGGTGAACAGTGCCGTGCCGGTCACTCTCTCTCCTGCTCACTGTGGCCATGAGTCACCAGCCAGAGTGGAGAGGCCAGAGCTCCGTGGCGGGCGCGGCCACACCCACCCGCCCCGGCGAAAGTTTCCTCTTTGGTGGGTGGGGCTCCGCACGTCTGGATGCTGGAGGTCGGCATTAATCCATCAGGGAATTTCACAGGACTGTGCCAGTCCTCCCAAAATCTCTGGCTTGGCGCAACCACCGCATTCGTCACGCTGCTCGTCATCGATGTCGGGAATGATCTTGCCGAACAACTTAACCACACCCTTTATTTAGAGAGGAGGGTTTTCTCTTTGTCCCAGACAGCTTTATATAAAAAAAATTAATTAAACAAGGCAAAAAAGACAAGCTTCAAACCTTTTATAAATGACATGTCATAGATATATGGGGCAGTGGTGGCCTAGCGGTTAAGGAAGCGGCCCCATTGTCAGAAGGTTGCCGGTTCGAATCCCGATCCGCCAAGGTGCCACTGAGCAAAGCGCCTGTCATGGCTGCCCACTGCTCACTCAGGGTGATGGTTAAATACAGAGGACAAATTTCACTGTGTGCACCGTGTGCTGTGCTGCTGTGTATCACATGTGACAATCACTTCACATCCGATATGCTAATGTTTTAACTGACCTGGGATTTTTAAAGGCTCTATAGTGTTGTCGAGAATTACATCTGTATTATATCTTCCGTACGTTTGCAGAAGGAAGCGTGTAAACACACAGACATGATTTGGACACACTGGTGGACAGCAGTGTCACTATTGGGTGAAAGGTCAATTGAGAACCTGTCTAGTGGATTGGATGACTTGACTTAGTCATGCAGCAAATCGAATCAGCCGACGCGCTAAATACGTCTTCTCGCCGTCTGCGCTCCTTCTCGGGGTTTTTTTTTTGTTGCCGGGCCAGGGACAGAGCGCTCGTTTGTGACTCTGGGCTTTTGGGTCACCGCTCCCGTGCTATGGTGGGTAGATGTGCGCAAATGGTGCTGCGCATTCCAGTAAATTTCCTGTTTTGAATCCATCGTTTTGCTGTTTCGCTGAGCCCTTTATGTAGAAGCGGCGCCATTAGGGCTATGAGGTCTGTGTCTGGTCACAGCAGGACCTCATTCCGAATTGACTCTACTAGCTTATCGCCGGCCACAGCCAATCAGATCTCGGCGGCGCTGTACAGGTGCGGTGGCTTTTAAAACGGAGGTGGCTCCGAGTGGAGTGTAGCAGCTATTATTCGTGTTTTTTTTCCTGATTTATGTTTTTAGTTTTTGAATATCAGGCCAACAATTCAGGGCAGTTTTCCTAATTATGGCTGCCTCCTGCCTGTTTTCACAGCTGTTTGTTTATTTATTCATTTATTATTTCTTTTTTTTTTTTTTTTCTTTATTCCTGTCAGAGCATCAGAGCAGGAAACAAAGAACACATAACCTAATTATTCTCTGTCACTCACGGCATAAATGTAAATGCAAAGTGTAAGACCACAGAGAGAAGAACCGTTTCTGGGTTATTACCTGCCATAATTTATGCAATTGTGTATGGTTTACGTGTCTTTATACATAACCAAGCATGCCTTTTTCCCCTAATGATTGAATAATAGATTGGAATAATAGATTGTGAACAATAGTAGCTCCAGCTAGTGGTAAAACATTTTACAATATAGCTTTGATGAGGAGGTCCAGTAGGCAGCAATGAGGGGGAACCATCAACTGTTGATTTCATTATATATAACATTACGAGGCATGAGAACCATGTCAGTATAACTGACATTTTGTAGGAAATTGAGATTTACATATCAAATGAAATCCCTTGATCAACTTGCAAAATAATGTTTTGTTATTACACAAAATCCCAAATTACTTAACACTGAATGCGCAGGAGTAAAATTAAATATATTGTTCACTATGCATACTATCATTTATATGTTTTAAAAAAAATATATATTTTTTTCAAATATGATAATTAAATATGTTCACCATAATGACCATAATGTCTATGTACAGAATACGTCAGTGGCTGGCAGTCGGACAGGGGCATTAAAACAGGGCAGGGAGGCGACACTCACTCTGGCTGGTGGTGGGGGGCATGGCAGGGCATGTAGCTCGTGTGTAGAGGTATCTAGCACTTTGGAATGTGATATTCGCTATAAGTAAGTTGGATCGATGGATTACAGCTGACTGCAATGCTACCTGTTGCCAGTAGCGACGACCAGCTAGTATTATGGTCTGTGGCACCCCATCACTCGCTATAACCCATATTACGGAGTACTGTAGCTACTCGTGCGGGACAATGGGCTGCAGAATTCGCTGTAACCGGGTTCGGGTAAATGGGCCTTCGTCTGAAAGGAAATCTGTAAGGGGCCGATAAAGAGAATGGGCTCCTCCATGTGAGGGAGGGGTCAGAGAGTTCACTCTGAAAAGACCAGCTTTTCATCACGGCATGATTCATTCTGTGTGTGAGGATTTGTGAGGGTGATGAAGACAATTTGTGTGTCTCCCTATAGACCTGTGTGTGTGTGTGTGTGTGTGTGTGTGCTCTTTAATTGTGAGTGTATATTGGGCGGCTGAGTGAAGAAGACAGAAATGTGTGTGTGTGTGTTCTCTGGTTCACTGAGGTGTAGTGCCCTCTTACCTCACTGCTCAGGCATCCCTGTACAGCGGGGTGTGTGTGTGTGTGTGTGTGTGTGAGAGAGAGGGAGGGAGACAGGAGAAAGCGAGGAGGCCTCACAGGGAGGGCATTCATGGGCCTGCTCGGGTGGGATGGACCAGACTCCAGTCTCCTCAGACTTCAGTTTTCAAAGCCGTTCAGAGAGGAAAAAAAACTAAAAGAAAGCGAACGTTGAATACGAAAAACAGGATTCTCATCAGATCGCATGTTTATAGCATGTGTAATTAACATGTTATTAGCCTTTACATGCATTAAATACTTTATATTTAGAATATGTCGTTGTTGACGGTTATGGTATAATATTTTCGTCTGAGGTTTGCATTTTTACTTAATAATATTCCCATGTCGCCATCATTTCTGCATCCCTCTCTCTCCATTTCTCTCTGGCCCTTCGTTCTTTTTTTTTTTGGCAAACCCCAGACCTCCTCTGTACTGACCAATCCCCTTTTTTCTGCCAGTGACCCCCACCCCCCTCGCGATTCCTGCCGCTCTCCTTGTCGAGGTCCGCTCCGTCGCTGCCCCCCTTGCCGAGGCCCCATCTCCAGTATCGGGTGGCCCGGTTCACCGTGTCCTTAAACAACCCGCGCCGCCCCGGGAAAGGGGCCCCAGTGTGGGGAGGCCCAGATCAGCCCCCCCACCCCTCTCTCTCTGGAAGCGGAGAAACTCAAACCAGAGCGAGACACCAGACCCGGCCCGGCGTTCGCGCTGCGTCCGCTAGGGATGCAAGAGGCCGCCGAGATCCACCGCGATCGGACCCACAGATGTGTTACCGCTTACGTTATTTTAACCGCGGTCCGATACACAGGGTTCGTTTGTCGCACGCTCGCGTTCAGGCTGCTTGCACAACGCTCACTGAAGGACCGCATCAGTCACCTTAATCTGCCGAGAGATTATGATCCTGGAGTTTCAAATGGATTCTGTCACCAGAAGTAAAAATAAAAAAAAACCCACAAAAGTAATAATACGGTAAAAGAGAAGGTGCTTGCAGAGCCATCAGAAGGAATATTAGTGCAGGGCGTTTCATTTTGCTCCGTCATCGCGGTTGTACAGCGTGCTCTGGAAGGATAATGAAATTGCCGGAATTTCGCCTCGAATGGAGAAGCAGACAAGGGGACAAATAATGGACGCAGGTTCGGACCTCGCGGCGCGCCGAAGGCGTTTTTTCTTTTTCCCTTTTTCTGTGCGAACAGGCCAGACTGAGTGCCATGGGGCACGGTGCCCAGCACCATCGGGGTCACCCTGACCCAGCGGGACAGGCGGAGGTGGCGAGGTGTCTGGTGTCGTGCGTGACTCAGCAGTTTTCCGAGCGGCCCGATCGCCGCCGTTCGAGAGCGTGCGTCGCATTTCTGCAGGAATTCATTGTCGGGGGGGGGGGGGGACACACACACACTCCTGCGTCCGTCCCGTACTGCAGACACAGGTGCATGCTGGGAAGCCGGTTAGCAGGGGCCAGGAGGAGGCGGGAGGTGGGTGGGGGGGGGTAACGGACGTGGCGGCGTTCCAGAATCAATTGGCGGTGTAATGAGATGGCAGGACGCCAGGTAACCATGGCGCCCGTCCGCCCGTCCTCCTCCTCCTCCTCCTCCGGAGGGTCTGTAAATTAAACTGAGAGAATGAGGGGCAGAGAACGAAGGCGAGAGAGAGAGAGAGAGAGAGAGAGAGAGAAGGGGGGTGGCGGTCTGGTAAAAGGGGCCGTCTTGAAGAGCAGGAGTGGAAGTAAAGAGCAGAAGAAAGTGGAATAGATGGAGATAGAAGGAACGGGAGGGAGGGAAAGAGGGCCGCTTTTACCCAAAGTCTATCAGTCCAATTTAAAACAAACCCGAGCCCTCTGTTAAAGTGAGAAGGGAACGGACCCCCCCCCCGATCGGTAGCATTTCGTGGTCCGCGGCCGAGCCTGGCGTGGGAAGTGCCGTTGACCGACCGCACCCCCTTTCCCACTGACCGGCTGCAGTCAGGCAGTCTTGCCGTTCGATACCAGCGTGGCAAAGTGGCCTTTGCCATGAAAGTCCCTGTGTCTGTCCCGGTTCTGGGTCCTGAGTCTATACCGTCCCCGTCCCCCCCCCCTGCGCCTCCCCTCTCCTCCTCCGTCCTGTGTGGCGTTCTTGGCCAGATTAGAGGCATTAGTCAGTCTAATTTCACTGTAAATCCGCACTTCTTCATCGCGGCGTCGCCGCGCCCGCGGGTCTCCTGCCTGGCTGTCAGGCGAGATGTGTTAATATCGGCCGCTTGGCAGCGCCGCGTCAGCGATTAGCACGAGCGCGTCGGTTGCTGGAGACGAATCGGAACGAAAGTGTGATTAATATAGTAATTAGCGTCTCCTTCCTCCGACGCGGCAGCTCCTCCTCTCCTCCGGCCTCCGGCTCCTCTCTGGGTCTGATGCGTGCACTTGGCCTGATGCCCCAACGGGACTCTGATAAATCCTGCCCCGTTTTACCGCCCCGTTTTCCGTTTATTTATGCTTTTTCTTCCTCTCCTGCTTCCCCCTAATCTTATTAGTGGTGCTCTTGGTTTTTTCCTTTCAGGAGGCTGAAGAAAATGAGGTAGCAGCAGCGTGTCATCTCGCCATTGTTTTCTTTGTTGCTGTTGTTTTTTTCTTTTTTCTTTTAATTATTACTAAATATGGAAATACAACGTGATTGCCCATTGCAAGCTGCTTATCATGCATTATAATGCATTTTAATTATATGCCCTGCATTACGATCTAATAGAATATGAGGCTTATGAAAGGATCTGTTTCATAAATAAGTTAAGCAATGAATATGTGGCTGTTAAGAGAATTAACAAGATATAAGAAAAAAGGAAATTAAGGATCCATTAAATATATCCATTATGTTATTATTATTATATTATATCTCCAGTAAAAAAAAAAAAAATCTTTATTGCTAGAAAGTGGTTGCTTTGAAACCTCTTTAATTCCCGCTCGGCTGCTGTTCAGTTACGGGTGCCCTCTTTTATTTTATTATCGGGTGCGGCTGCAGCCCCGGCCCCGTAGCAGAGGGGTAGCTGGTTGCTGGGACACAACACTGCTGGCATTTAAGGCCGCGTCTTTTCCCATGGATCTGTCGGTGTGGTTATTGGGCAAATGTCCATTCCAAGGCACCCTGTGAACAGAACGGGATTTTTCTTGCCGTATTTCTGTTTTTTGCTTGAATGTAATGTTTGTCTTATACCTTAACATTTTAAAGAGAAGTTGTATAAAAATTGTAAAAAATGCATAATACTGTTAGGGTATAATTTATTGTACAATCAAATTTCATTATGGAAAATATTAAACAAATGTCTTTGTTTTCTCTCATAGGAGATTTTACCCAATTTTTGAATTATTACTATTTAATTGCAAAATCTGTGATAGTTTTAGGTTGTGTGAGTTTTCATTTGATGCACTATATACCTGGTATTCCTGATATTCCCAGTTTTAGTGCAGCGTGTGAGACATCTGGGCGTCTTTTTCCCGTCTCCCCGCCGGCCTTTGGCCTGCTGGCCTGTTAGTGTGTTGGGTGTGAGGTGCGACGGCGTGACACAGCCTGTCTGAGGGGCAGATTAATAGAGGAGAGAAGGGTGCTGCAGTCATACATGAGGGGAATATCAGAGAGAGAGAAAGAGGGTGAGAAAAAGCAAACTCGGCCAGAAAAAAAAAACATTTTTTTTTCTATTTATTCATATTCGTGTGTATTTTCACCAACTGCAACACTTGTGATAATTGTTGGAATTATATTTAATACTTTTTTTTTTTTAGAACCATTTTGAATGGTAATATCTCTGGTTATATTTTATATTCCCACTTCAATCAAACTTAAGATCAACGGAAAAGAATGTCACAGCATGAAATTAAATGAATTGGTAGTAACTATATGTTTTTTTCCAGTATGTAAGGAGATGGGCCTTTCAGACCCCCACTAGGCATACACTTTTTAAAAATTAAAAAATCATACACAAATACAGGAATTGGCCTGTGGCTGGATGGATATTACCATTAGCAGTATCGAGTACACAGCATTTTATGAAATAGGTATATAAATCATAGCTGTGCATTGTGCCCAGACCCCTTCTTCCCCTGGTTCAAAATGTTAGTCTATTAAAACCATAGCATTTTAAAAAACTGAATTATATTGTTTAACAGCACTTTGCTCGAACCATAGAAAGTGGCACTGGAGTGCATCAGAGCTCTGATAAAACTTTTTTTTTTTTTTTTTTCTGACATTATTTTTGGGAACTTATGGAAATGTTCATGAGTGCAGGTCCCGAATCAGTGACTCAAGGAATGCTATTCCCAGTCCTAATCCCAGCAGCGCAGCTCCTCATCCTGTGCAGGGAGTATAAACTCGTCTGAATACTAAAGCACCGAAGACACGCTGGTGAAAAACATGCTGACAGGAATATTTTAACACCGCGTCATCGGACATTCTCGTCTCGTCTGAGTTTTCAGATGTTGTGAGCAATTGTCTCTATGTAGACTGGCCAAGAGAAAAAAACAGGAGTCAAAACGACAGGGCTTTCATGCACCACGTCACATATGCATGCATATGTCATCAGGTGGTCATTTCGTCCATCCAGGGCTAACATCTACTCCTGCTCTCAGGTAAATGCTGCGTAGTGCACACGAATAAAAAGTGAACGAAATGAAAGACCATAGTTCCATTTGAACGGACACAGAAAAAGAAGTATCCCGTGGATTTCATGTTGAACTCATATTCCACAGATTCCTGGCCGTTCTACGGTTACTCTACCAAGCCTAAACAAGCCCTGATGCTGGTTGAGGGTAAACAGCTTGGACTGTTTTTTTTTTTTTTTCTTCCTGTAAAATCTGTTCCTTGTTGCGGTTTTTTTTTTTTTTTTTTCCATTGACGGCATCAATTTTTATCATTGATCAGATTTCATGTAATATCAAGTATTAGAACCCCAGTGTGGATTGATTTAGAAACTCAGGTCAACCATTTAATTTTCCCGTTTGTCAAGGACAACTGTTCGGCTCTTGTACAACTCTCATACTATATAATGTAAAGAAGTGCAGGCGCGTTGCGTTACTCAACAATAATTTTGCATAATAATCCCGCTCCTGGGTTCACACGGCACATGACCAGGCGGCATGTCAGCATTCTCGTAACAGCAAGAAACATTCTGGAAAGCACTTTCAGACTGGAGGTGACTGGAGGTTTTTTTTTTCTTATCGACGTCTCGGAATGAAACGTTCGAGTTTGGAGCAAAATATTCAGGTTGCAGAGCGGCGGTGGTGCTGGATGCGCGGCGTTCGGTTTCTTTCAGCGGCTCAGATTTCACTATCGCTGCTGCTCCAAACGGCCACTCCCTTCGGTACCGTTCAAAGAATCAGCGAGCAGCTGTGTCCTACAGCGGGGAATAGTCTTCGTCTCGCCCTTCTTCCTTTCCCCACTTTTTTTTTTTTTTTCCCTACGTCTGTACCTTCATCCCCATCTCCCGGTTCGAGAGTGGGCGAGCGAGCCGAAATAAAAGCACCGACGCCCGGGCCGATCCGGAGCGGATCTTGGCCGTCCTACAAGCAGATGTTACTTGTCATTTGTTCGTTGAGCAGGCAGCTGCTTAGCCGAGCGGGGCTTTCGATGCCTTGCAGATGACTGCAAACTCTCTCGGACTCAATGTTGTCGCCTTTTCTCTCCGGCTGCCTGGTTTTTGTTTTGTTTTTTTTAACCGCGAACGTGACAGCGCCGCGCCGGACCCGACACTCGGGAGTCGCCGCCAAGCCCTGCTTTTGTGCACAGAGAGAGACTCTGTCGGTAAGTCACGTAAGCCGGCCGGAGAGCCGTCTTTCGTCCGACCGTGGAGTATCGGGACGGTTTGGCCTGCGAGGGACGGCCTTGTGTTTGTGACGTCCACTAAATACGTCGGGGAGGCTTCCGCTTTTCGGCTTGAACTTTGCAGCAGACTGAGCTCACCCCATTGGTTGGTCGGTGAGGTCATGTGGCGATTGAACCCTTCTTTCTTTCTCTCCGCCTTCCTTTCTTCCTTTGTGTCTCGTTCGCCCGTCACTTTGTTTCTCAGGGGTGTGCCCGTGTCCTGTTGCCCCCTTTGTTCACCCCGTCTGTTGGGGGCCCCACTCCCACACGTTGGCATGGCCACATGGGCACAGGGACAAGAGGGCTTGGCCGAGAGTCAGACCCGCTCATTGAGATTCGATTTGGGCAGGACGAGACGAGACAGAGACAGAGACAACGTAAAAAAAACCCAAACTCAGTCTCGTCGTCTTCTTTTGTGTTCATTTTCGAGATTTGAGCTTTGAGTCTCTTATAATGGAACAGCAGGACCGCAGTCACGATTCATGACATGAATATCAACGTATCTTCTTTTTTTTGGTTTTTTAATTGATTTCTTCTGACGTGTTGGACGTTGGACAAGCGATGCCGCGTTCGAGACGCAAGTTGAGGAGCCGGGGAGGAGTGCGGCGTGCCGGAGCCCCGCCGGGGTGAAACGCGCGGCTGCCGCACCAGGACTGCGGCGTCTGTGTAGTCGAAGACGAGCCCCCCCCCCGGCCACCTCACCCGCCGCTCTCCGGCAGCGTGGAGGGGACACGCCGGCGGCACCAGATCCCGGCCTTTCGGTCAAATTCCACGCCGGGCTGCGCGGCGTCCGCCGACGACACTTGACCCCTGCGAAAAACGCGGCAAGATACTGAGCGGTGAAAGCTAGCGTGGCGCTACTTTGCGTGTGGGAGTTACGGTCTGGTCTGGACACTGGCCGTGTTTGAGAGACATCAGACAGACGGACAGATGGCTGCCGGTGGGATGAGATGTTTGGGTCTCAGGGGTCAGGAACACGTTCCACAGCCAGACAGAATGACCAACTGACTGACTTAGGCTGCGACAGACGTGGACAGGGGGTTGGACAGATTGAGTCAGGGACCGAATTAGACAAACATATCATCAGGCTAAAGGGATAGACGAGCCGTCGACACACGGGACGGCGCTAACCTTTAAAAAAAAAAACCAGCGGGCATCGTGCCACTGCGTGCCGGGCGCGAGAGGTCATTGCCGGGCAGAGCCGGCACTTTCATCTGGCGTGGACGGGAGAGGCGAAGAGCGGGATCGCAGGTCAGTAGAGGTAGGGACCCCCCTTCCCGTTGTTTTATACGGCCACTTTCCCCCCCCGACTCTTTTTCTGTCTCTCTCTCTCTCTCTCTCTCTCTCTCTCTCGTTCCTTCTGCTCATCCATGGCCTCGGCCATTTTGAAGGAGGTTAAAAAAAAAAAAAAAAACGTCTGCTTTCTCTCTCTCTCTCTCTCTCTCTCTCTCTCCTCGCTCTCTCGCTACGTGGCGTGGATTGGACAGAGACTCGGAGGGAGCGGCAGAGGAGAGATCTGCGCTGCTGGTGCAGGGAGACATGGCATGTTTGCAGAGAAAGAAATCCGGTGTGAAAGCAACCCTTTTCAGTCTTCACTTCTCTTTTGAGTGTTCAGTTCTTTTTGTAACTCTGCCGTTAGGCTCCTATTCTTTCTTTCTGCCTTGTGCTCTCTCTCTCTCTCTCTCTCTCTCTCTCTCTTGCTTGCTCCCTCCCTCGCTCTCTCCTTCCTTCGTCACGAACTTTAGCTCTATTTTTCATCTTAATTTTTCAGACGCTCTTCCTTTTTTTTTTTTCCTGTCGTCCCCCTTGTCTAGTTGCATTCATGGGAGTTTTAAGACAAAAAGGAAACGTCCCAAAAATTTGGCACCGCTAAGGAGAGTCAGAACCGCAGCCAAGGACCCTGCTGGGATCCAAAAAACCAGAGCACAGCGAAGCGCCAAAAAAAAAAAAAAAAAAAAAACACCACCCTTTCCTTCGCATGGTCACAAATTCCACTTTCTCTGTAGCCAGGGCAGAGCAGAACCTCCTCCTCGACCGCGTTCGACCTTTCCGCCTGCTCCCTCTCTCCCACGGAGGCTTTCTTCAGACCCGTTTCGGGGGGCTTTCGCCTAACGGTAAAGCGTGCACGGGACGGCCGGGCGGGAGGGTCGAAAGCGCCCAGGGAAGAAGGGAGGACGCCGTCTTTTAGGCACTTTTGGTCGGTGGCTCGGCGCGACGGCGCGGTCCTCTTTAGTTCAGGAACACCGCTCTCGGCCGTAGCTTAATTCGTGTACGGACACGACGGACGGTTCAGGGTGTTGAATTGGAGCGGTAAGCGCCTGTGTTCTGTTCTAATGTGCCCTCTCCTGTCTTCCTCCAGGGCTCTTCATTATGGTTATTCTACTTTTTTTTTCTCTTTTCTTTTTTTGCCTTTTATTTACGTAGAATCGGCCTACCCCGTCCCTCAAGCCTGACTCCATTTTGATCGCAGGTGAGGACCGACCGCCCTGTCGCGGACGCAGCGCCGGTCGCCAGCTTCTGCGATACTGGCCCGCTGGTATGTGTCTTTTTCTTGCTCCCTCTCCTCCGACCTCCCCTCTCCAGCACCCGTTTCTGATTCGGCACACCCCGAAAAGGCGTCTCGCTGGCTGCGCTTCACTTGTACGTTTGGCGGCGCCCGCCCCGACCTCACCCAGATCGCTGAGACAAACGAACCGCTGGCTGTTCGCCGTGGGTCTGGACTGCCCTCCACTCTCCAGTGTTAAAATTGATGGACCCGGACACGTTACCGTTTCTCTGGACGGCCGGCCAGCACGTTGCTAAGTTGCACCAATTCCATGAGGGAAGCGGCTAAAGGTAGCGGCTGGCGCAGCGAAGGGGTGCATTTCTGCGTTTTTATGCCATTTTTGCTGTCACTACCGTGACGTTTGGCACGTTGAGCGCAGGCGTAAGCGCATTAGCATATATTTCAAATTTTATTTCACATTAAACATGCATCCTGTAAGCAACATTTAGATATTTCTGCACGCACACCTTAAACTCGTCCCCCCCCCCCAAAAAAAAAAAATGGCAAGAATTTAATATTCGCTGTTATAAACAGTTCTAAAGATTAGCACTGTAATATTAGCACAGCGACGCTGTCGTCGTTCACGGCAGTGCTTGGAACAAGCTGCTCAATGTGTGCTGGCGATGTTTGGTAAAATTGTGGAGGGAGTGGCGCATGCCTGGGATCAGCTTGTTGCATGCTGGTGTTGCGTTGGCATCCCTGCCCTTCTGGGACGAGTCCTTGCTGCAGTGCACATCTGCGGACCTCCACGTCGGGTAATATTATCATTTTTTACTTTTTGCTTTTTCCAATTACTACCATTGACTGCAGCCTGTGCTAGAATGTGTAGATGATTTTTGCAAAAATTTTCAACATTTTATTTTACTAAAGTTTTGTTTTAGCCTCTAGCATTAGCTGCAGCGGATTAATTTTGATCAGAATTTGCTATTCAGGTCGCGTCCTTTCAAAACAACCTTTATCGTTTTACCGTCAAATATTCTGAGTAAATATGATATGAATAGAAAACTCAGATTTATCACCGCTTGTGTAATTTTAGGACACATCTGAGGTGTAAAAATAATCGCTGCATTGATCCACCGAAGGTAGCATTGCCGAAAATGTGGGCTCTGCCGTGCCGTGGTTTTGTACATAAGGGGTGGAGCCACTGAGCAGTAGTGTGTGCGGGGCAGTGCAGGTGAATAGCAACGACACCCTCACTGCAGTACACCATTTGACGGTTGCCACGCCACACAGAGCGTTGGGGGACCTTGTGCACCGCAACATGGAGACTGCAGAACACCACGGAGTTCTGTAATATGACCGCGCAGGAGTTGGTTGCTGTGGCGATGTAAAAATGTGATTTATGTATTTTTCTTCGTTTTTTTGGCTCATTTGAAGTTGTTCGTTGAAGTTGTGTTTGTTTCGCTGCACGGTCCGATTTGCTTGGGAACACGGGCTGCTTTGAGCCCAGCTTCGACGCGGACTTGAAGTGCCAGCTGCCACAAACCCGTAGATCCGAACTTGTGATGAATGCCGGCACAAGCTCGTGTCTATAGGTATGTGTCTGCAGGTCCAGCGCACCGCCACGCACCGCCACGCCGGTGGTTTAATTTCCCCCAACCACAGAAGAAGTGGGCAGGTATTGTCCTCATTTGAACCCTCTGAGGATGGGTGTGCTCAGGCCCTTCCAGCGTCCTCTGCTGCATGCTCCCAGGATGAGGTAGTAGGTTGTATAGTTTAGAGTTACACCACGGGAGATAACTGTACAGCCTCCTAGCTTTCCCTGAGGCATCGCTCGGTTCTCCTGAAGAGGCCTGTAAGGTGTTTTACCTAAAGAGTCTTAATGCATCAATGTTGAGACAAGACCTGACAAACACAATCAAATATAATAAACAGTCAAATGATGTCCGCTGCTCCTTCACAATACAGTGAGTAGCTAAGCAATGACTCCATTCAGGTAAGGAGCAGTAATTTATCATGCCTCGTTCGTAAAATTCTCTGACCATTTGTGTCGCATTTCTCCTGCTTGTGAAGAAGATCTTGGAACCTTGGTGGAAACCACCAGGTGAAATGAAGCTTAAACAAATTAAACGGGACCCCCGGTTAAAATACGTCACAGGGTGAACGATTTTAAAATATTCAGAATGTGTTACTTTGGGTTCTATGATAAATTTTAGGATTATGGATTAGGATTCTAAATGTTTTAGCAGTAATTACACATTTATCATACATCTATTACATGTTTATTACACATATATTCTAAAATGTCTGCTGTTCCTTTAAATATTTCACTGCTTGGTTTTCTTTTTATTTAATGTAGACTGCATGTGGTTTGTTACAGTTATGATCATTTCTATTAATCAGAAATGATGTTCTTTTGCTAAACTAAATAATGCATGTGAATGTTGTTTGTAATATGTTAGAATGCATTATTTGATGAATTCAGTGAATGTCAGAGAAGCCTGTGTAATTGTGTAATTGATACTAACTGTAATAAATGGAATGTATATGATGCAAATATGTATACAATGCAGGCATTTTTTACATTCTTTTTGTGTTTGTGGGCATTTATGTTAGGTGTGTGTTGACATGTGTTTCCCACCAGTGGTTTTGATTGGATTTTGGTGTTTTTGTGGGCGCTTGAAGAATCATTTTTCCTGGAAGAGTGAGCTTCCGTAAACAGGCGATTTAGACCAAATTGTCACAGAGGTATTATAAGTTACGCCAGCGCCAAATGTGAATAAAGTTCAGGATGACTGCACCTAAACTGAGTAGTTCTGTGGTGAGAAGAGCCGAGGAAAAGCAGAACAACTTGCCAAACGCATTGGGCCAAAATAGATCATTGGGGCCAAACCTCAAGCCACAGTGCTGCAGAGTAACAGCACCAGCCTCCCCCGTCTCCGACCAGAACCGCAGGTATTTTACCTGTCAGGCCCTTGGCCCACCCCCTCCCGAGAACATTCTGGATTTCACCGTTTCAAAAGCAAATTCATATGAAAGTGAATTTTGGCATGGCGCTCTGTGCCAGTGGTGGGGATGGAGTTGGCACCGCCCAGCCACTGCTCGTCACCAGACCTGATTTACCGCTGTTTTACTGCTCCATAAAACCAGCGTTGCATTATCAGTTTATTATTAAGTCACATGATTGGCTATTACTTTTGTTTTCATTCTTATATTCAGTTAATTATTATTATCGTTTAAGATGTTTGGGTGTTATATCATTAGAAATATAAAATCTATGTTGTGCATTTGTGCATGAAAGGGTTTATTGATTGATCAAATTTTGGTGAGCAGTAGTTTCAATTGCTCTGCCTGCTGTTATCTTATTTCTCTCCTCTTTTCTCTGTATTGTCTTATAAGCAGCAGATGTTATAGTATCGGCCCACAGAAGCCCCATTGTGTCATGAAAGCCGTTTTTAGGTGATGATATCACAGTCAGCAGCTATTTTATTTAAGAGTATTTAAGAAGGGGGACTTTGTAGAAACATTTGAGCAAATGTGGACCACAGGTCACAGACCGACCCTGCAATATGAGCTTGTGTTGAGGGTTCGAAAAACTGTGTATGTGAGCTTTTGTATTGCATGGCATTATATTGTATTATATTTATATCTTTGTGTGATAATAATGTCCCCCAAATGTCCCCAATAAGACTATTCCCCTAAAATAATATTAATCATTAGCATCATAAAGTATAGAGTTTATAATGTTATGGTTTATATTAACAATTGTACTAGATTGTACTGTATCCATATTTTTGCATGGCCCAACTGTCACCACCAAGACAACCAATAATTTTCTTATAATAAAACAATAATAAGTTTCAAAAATTTGTGAAGCAAAAATAAAGTTAGTAATCACCATCATCATCATCATCATCATCAAGTATAGTGGTTTAGGCTTTCATCTTATATACTTAGAGCGATAGAGTGAAGTATTCTATTAGACTCTATTGTATTAATATGAGTGGCCAAATATTCCCACTATGCCCCCCCCCATCACCACAAAAGGGAAAATTGCTCAACTGAAACAATACGTACCAAAAAATGTTTAGACATATGTTTATAACAATAATAATGTGTTATTATTATTATTGTTATTAAATAAAGGTAGTGAAATCTGGGTATGGCCTGCAAAGACAGGGAACCCAATCATTCTTATCAGGAAAATGCTTGGTTTTAGCAAGAAGTGCAGTATAAAATGCGTTACTGTTTTGTCTTTAAATTTAAATAGTCATTTTAATAACATTTTGATGTTACGTAGTTGTTATCGTCGTCCATGACAGTCTTTTTGATGTGTGTTGGCGGACTTTGTGTGTGTACGTGTGTGGTCACCACTGACTGTCCGCTAGACAACAGCAGGCAGTTCTCCCCCTGCTGGTGATTGGACCACGCTGCAGTGGGCTGGTGCAGAGCTCTGCTTTTTCTTTTTTTTTTTTTTTTTCGTCCATCGATTCGTAGTCTCCTTTCCCCCTCGGCGCATGTGTGTGTTTGTGTTTTAATGTTTGTTGTGTCTGCACAGCTTATTTACAGGGGTGGCCGACCTCTTTCTGAGTGCCGCTAATGTTGCTGCGCCTGTGTGTGTGATTGAAGATGGAGGGAGGGAGGGAGGGAGACATGGTCTGATGTGTTTTCTGAAATAGCGATGAGCCTGAAGCTCTTTTTCTTCTCCCTCCTCCTCCTCCTCACCGCTTTGTCTGAGAGGTGATATAAAACCTGTGTCCCTCCTCAGACGGGAACACGTGTCTCCCGCACCTCTTTTATTCACCAGCACCAGCGCAGCTATTTTCACCCATCTTAGCAACCCCACCGGCCGCATAAAGGAACAGGGGGACGTGTGCGAATGTTATTCATCTGTCGACGTCCCATTACGTGGAGGCCGCGAAGCGCCACGAGCCGAAATGAAAGGGAGATTCTCCGTTTCTCTGCTGTGTGGGACTGGGGAGAGAGCAGAAATGAGCGAAGATTAAATGTAAGCCAAGCACATGATACTGCCATGCCTCACACACACACACACACACACACACACACACACACTCAAATACTCACTCTCGCCTGCCCGCCCTCTCGCTCTATCTCCGGTTTCCTCATTCTCTCCCTCCCTTTCACTATTCTCTCGCCCATTCCCTCCTCCCACACCGCTGAGATCCCCAGTTGGGCTTTCAGAGAGAGAGAGAGAGAGAGAGAGAGAGAGAGAGAGAGAGAGAACTGTAGGACTACTATAATGAAGACGGTACGAAAGCACCGGACTGGGATTTTTTTTTTTTCTTCTCTCTCTTTTCTCTTCATTCCCCTTCTGCTCGTTCCGGAGCGACGGAGACAGTAACGGCGGCGGGACGTTATCAGGCAGGAGTGATTTCTCTTCTTTTTTCTTCCCTCCCTCTCTCCCTCCCTCTCTCTCTCTCTCTCTCTGGGTAGCGGGGCCTCTGGCTCTAACTGATATCAGCTGTTGGAGGGAGTGAAGAGCCGATTTTTTTTTTATTCCTCACGCTCCGACAGCGCCAAGCGAGGGATGCAGCCGCCGACCAACGAAGAAAGAGAGAGAGAGAGCGAGGGTGGTACTGTAGAGGATGAGTGTGAGGTGTTTGTGTAAGGATGGCAGAATCTCATTCTTTCCTATTATTCATCTCTATGTCTGTTTTTATAGTTTTTTTTTTAGCTAGGGTGGATCAGATGACCGCTGTGTGTGTGTGTGTGTGTGTGTGTGTGTGTGTGTGTGTGTGTGTGTGTGTGTATTTAAATACTGACGTGTGATGGTGCAAAAGTGTATGAATCTGTGTGTGTCTGAGTGTGTGTGTGTGCAATCTGAGGAGCAAATCTTGTGTGAAAGACTCCCCTCGTCCCCCCTCCCCTCGTCTCTGAGCTCTGGGCAGCGGTGGTCTCATGTACTGATGTTGTGGACCCCCCATCTCTCTCAATCGCTCTGTCTCTCTGTCTTTCTCTCTCGCTCGCTGTCTCTTCCTCTCTCTCTGTCTCTCTCTTTCTGTCTTTCTCTCTCTCTCGCTCTCTGTCTCTTCCTCTCTCTCTCTCTCACTCTCTGTCTCTCCCTCTTTCTGTCTGTCCCTCTTTCTGTCTTTCTCTCTCTGTCTCTCCCTCTTTCTGTCTGTCTCTCTTTCTCTCCCTCTTTCTGTCTGTCTTTCTCTCTCTGTCTCTCCCTCTTTCTGTCTGTCTTTCTCTCTCTCCATATGATGCTTTGTCTCAATCCACTCTGCTTTTGCTCCGCTCCTCACTTGCACACATTGTCGTTTTCCTGCGTTTTTTACCTCCCTTTGTACTCTCTACCTTTTTAAATTTTCCCTCCCTCGCTTCCTCCTTCCCTCCCCCCTCATTCCCTCTCTTCTGCGCCTCTCTGCTCCAGACGGGCAGACAGCAGCCGTCTGCCAAAAGAAAGTCACGCTCCTCTCCTCTCTGTTCTTTTACTTCTGTCTCTTCACTGGTACTGGTCAAGTAGAGACGGCATCTCTCTCTCTCTCACACACACACACACACACACACACACAACCTAATCGTTCGATTAGCTCGATCTTCTGCCCGTTTTTCTTTTCCTCATCCGTCCCTCCTCTTGTTCTCTCTCTCTCTCTCTCTCTCTCTCTCTCTCTCCCCTCTGCTCCCTCCCTCCATCTCTTCCCAGACGGGCGATGAGACAGGGACACGCAGGACTGCAGTATCCAGGGTTGCAGCCTTGCCTGCGGGTGAGTCCGGTCCAGCGGCCAGTTGTGTGTGTGTGTGTGTGTGTGTGTGTGTGTAAAAGCAGTTGATGTTCATGCAGAACCAGCCATAGTTTACAACCTTCTTTGATAGCATGTATTCTGTAGGTGTGTGTGTGTGTGTGTGTGTGTGTAAAAGCAGTCGATCGATGCAACCTTCTTTGATAGCATGTATTATGTAGGTGTGTGTGTGTGTGTGTGTGTCCGGTTTTAAATCTGTTGTTGTAATTCTCGCCTGCGCTGAGCCTCCTGCTCAACTCGGGATTTGTGTGTGTGTGTGTGTGTGTGTGTGTGGTCAGTGTGAGGTATCCGTGTGTGGCGTGGCTCTTCTGCAGGCATGCTCTTGTGGTCAGAATGCGCATGTCTGCTGTGCGCCTTTGTGTGTGTGTGTGAGGACGTGTGCGTACGGTGTGGTACGGACCCGTGCTGCGTGGGGCGTGTGTTCTGCAGGTGTCTGCTGTGCGTAGCGCTGCTGCACTGGTCGGCCGAAGGCGGGTAGATACGTTGTGGGTTCGGGGCTTCCTCCGCACCGTGGCAACGTGCACCGGGACGCCTTGCCGCGCTTCCGGACGGTTCCGGGCAGCAATGGACGGTGCCTCTCTCCTTCCCTGAGACCCTAACTTGTGACGTTTTGGCTGCATGTCCACGGGTTGGGCTCTCGGGAGCTGCGAGAGGCGCCCACACTTCTCCCAAGAAGAACCAGGGGGACGAGAAGGACGCGGACGCGCTTTCGCTCTCCGTCTTCCGCGAGGGACGGGATGTCCAAAAACGATACGCTTACTTAAAGAAAAACTTTTTCACAAGCGAACGGTTCCGAAGAGAGTGTGTGTGGGGGAATGTGTGAGACACAGGGTGGAGGTGGATGGATGGAGGCCTGCCGGGTGTGTGTGTGTGTGTGTGTGTCTGTGTGTAGCGGGACAGCAGGGTTGTGGGAGAGAGGGGGGGCCGAGACGCTCCAGTCCGCCTTTTTTATTTACACTGTGACTCAGAGGACAGACATGTCCGTCTGTCTGTCCGCGTGTGTCTCCTCAGCCCCGCCGCCCCCACGTTTGTGTGTGTCTCTGTGTGTGTGTGTGTGTCCCACAGTCTTGAGAGCAGCACAACGTACCGGTGAGAGCGTGACACTGACGGCTCGGTACACTTGTGTTTGACCTCATGAACTCCCAGCCTGACCCGACGTTTACGCCAGGGACATTGTGAACCGCGTGTTAAGTGTGCTTTTTTACACCGGGTGTAAGCGTGAGTGCGTTTGTCGGTTGCGGCGCTTTCATTGTGTGCGCTTCGAGCGAGAAAATAGGTTACCAGGACGCCGGCGGTGGCTGTAAGATGGCGCACCGGGCCGGCCCCCACGTGCTGGGTGGCGGCCGGCTTGGCTCGGTCCGGCGGGCAGCGACTATCGATCAGCGCGACTCGAGCGCCCCCCTCTCTCACCGGCTCCCCGCGACGGTCATTCTCCCCGCGAGGTTCTCTGGCAGAACGCTCGCGTTTCATTGGACGGAGGATTTGCTCGAGTCCACTAGCGATACGTGTGTCTAAAATCCTGGGAAATTTCAGTTTTAAGAACTGCATTCTGATGATGTGTGTGTGTGTGTGTGTGTGTGTGTGTGTGTGTGTGTGTCATCTAAATAACGAAACCATAAATTGCTGTGTTTGCCACAGGGTTGGACAGTGTGTGTGTGTGTGTGTGTGTGTGCGTGTGTGTGTGAGATGGATTTTAATAGTGCCAGGGATTTTCCACGAGGCCGTGCTGGGTTTAAAACCAAGGAAATGATTTGGACAGGGACGATGTTTGTGAGGGACCATTTCCACCACGTGACCTCCTGCTGCTGTGTGTAGCGTGTGTTTACGTCCTCCGGTCGTATTAAAAGCGTTATTTCACGTAAAAACGATCCCCCCGCTCAAATGCAGATTTATCGCTTTGGAAGCATGTGTCTGATGTGTTGTTTGTGTGTGTGTGTGTGTGTGTGTGTGTGTGCATATGAGAGAGAGAGAAAGAGAAGATGTGGGTGAAGCATAGGACGTGTGTGTGTGTGTGTGTGTCTATATTCATACAAGGTCTGCAGCAGTGCAGTAGGTCACTGGCATTAAGAATTACGATCAGACAGATATAATATAGTAGATCATTTTTTTTGCATCCTTAGTTAATACGAACAATTCACAGCGAGGACAAGTAAAATGTCCCCGTTCTCTCTTTGTGAGGATATTTGGTCTGTGCTTATAATTATTATAAATATTGCTATTGTTGTACCAAATAATGATAATAGTTATGTAAAAAAATGTATAACTGTGCTTTTTGTGTAATAACTGTTTTGTCTTTTGAGGACCAGTTAAATGTCCTGAGATTTTCTTTCTAAGGACATTTGGTCTGGAATACATGAGACAGATAGATGCTCCTTCCTTGGTCTCTCCTCCTCCTCCTCCTCATCATCATCATCAGTGGGCGCTGGCCCTACACATGTGCACTTGCACTGTGTTTGTGTGTTTGTTAACAGAACAATATGTGTAATGTTTTGTGTGAATGAGCGATTGTGGGTGTTAGAGGACAGTGGAGGACACCCCCTCGCCACAACCGCCGCTGGTGGTTTCCTCAGGATACCCCATGCTATTCTCACATGTGCCAGTACACACACACACACACACACAAACACACAAACCTTAATTGAGCCACAAAAGTGCCATCCATGGTGGTCTTCTGTGCCCATACTGCAGTGCCGCTCCATACCCGGCCAACGCCCACTTTTACCGCAGTACCAGAAACCCAGAGTCGAACCAAAACCTTAAACACACACACACACACTTCCTCTTGTCCTACTCTCTGCAGCACTTTGGCAGCTGTGAAAAATCAGCCGCAGAATGATCAGTTTAGATTTGTGTGTGTGCGTGTGTGCGCATATTTAGATATCCATATTTTAAAAACCACTACATTTAAGTACTGTAACACAGAAGTAGGCACACACCAATCAAACACGTGTTGTACAGGCTCGGCTCTTGGTTGCGTTACCGCAGTGGGCTATATCAGCATTGTTGGATCAGATTTTTTTTTCCTCTGAAACATTGCTCCAGTGTTGTTTCAGCGCCGCTGTAACGTTGAGCGCGTTAGGTATGTTTTTGTGACAGACCACTGTTATTTTAACATGGTTCTGTTTTTTATTTATTTATTATATTTTTTGTATCTTTCCATATTTTCATGAAGTTTACATATATTGTGTAAATGTAGTTTTATTGTTCAGCTACTCTCATATTCAACGTTTTAACATAAAACAGGCCACTGCGTTTACATCATATAGATAAAATAACGTTGAATGATTGTTGCTTTTTTTTTTAGGGTTGATGGAGAGCTGTTTTAAAGTTGTGAGTCCAGTGTCAACGATGGCCAAGTGTGTCGATATTGAGCCGCAGTGGGTGAGATGTTGCTTTAATGTTTCATTACTGGGTTTTTGATTGATCTTTTAACGTTAAGCAGCGCTGTGTTTAGTTATGAGAGAGCCGTCAGGCATCTTAACATTTTACTAATTGTATGAACGTTGTATGAACATTGAGTGAGCATTGCATTTTTTGGTTTTAGTGTTGATGGGGTGCTGTGCAACAGGATTTAAGTTGTTCAAGTTTTGTATTAATGCTGTTTAAGTTTTTTAACGTTGTGCTGCCGTACATTACTAGGGTTATATTAATGCTGAGTGAATGTTGCTTTAAGGTTTTATTTAGCATCTACGAATTGCTGTGCAGCCGAATGTGTGGTGAATTTTATATTGCTAATTTTATATAAGCAAATGCAATGTTTTGGACGGAGAGTTGTTTCAACGTTGTGCAGCAGTGTGTTTGTTGGGTGTCACTGTAAGAGGACACTTTTGCCCCATCCCTGCCAGACAGACCCCCCCCCCCCCCCCCCCCCCCCCCCCCCCCCCCCCCCCCGCCATATGTTCAGAGCTGGCACGGACCACCCGGCACGTCTCTTACTTCTTCCCCGATCCCCACCCGCCCTCGCACACTCATACTCCCGCTACAGACGCGTCCTCAGATGCACTCCTCCGTTCCCCGAAACCCACGTTTTTACGCAGGTGCTGGTGGACCGAGCCGTCTATGATAGGAATTTAGTTTCTGAGCGACAGAGAGGGAAGTTGATAGGGGAGGAAAAATGTTCACAAATACGCCTGGCAGTTTTTTATCCGTCGCGTTCGACCCTGAATCACAGCGCTGAGTCGGCTGTTCACCCTGGAGCACCACGATTTGCCAAAAGGACACCAAAATGACTCAACGCCATGTAGTCATTTTCCTAAAATTGTACATGTAACATATATCATTTGTGTATTATTTGATGCTATACAGACGGCGCAGTTTCAGCGCGTCGGCACGAAAATACGCCTCTCGTTCCGACGCGCTCGGCTCCGAAATGTCTGTGGCGACGTACGCTTTTTCCCTCACTCTTTGTCTCTCTCTCTCTCTCTCCCTCTCCCGTCCTCAGATGCCTTTTGGCCTACTTACTGCAGCAGTGGGATCTGAAGTTCAGAGTGTGGCCAGCGTTCGCAGCCACGGGGGAACGCAGCGAGGAAAACGCATCCTCTCCAAAAACACCAGCGCTGTGTTTGTGCGTGTGTGTTGATATATCCGTGTTTGTTGCATGGCCATGAAGATGTTTACGTATGAAACTATATTTTATTGCATTGTCTGTGACTCGCTGAATTCGTGGCGTTCAGCGGAGCCCTCCTGTCCTTTTTCTTCCACTTCTTTTCTCTGCGCTTGAGCGCGCTTCTGCTTCCCGTCAGCGTGTTGCACTGCGGCGTGTGCTAGCACGAAGACAGAAATCGGTTCTGCGGAGGCGTCCGGGCTCACCTCGGCTGGTGGCCGCGCTCCCAGAGGAGGTAAAAATGAGCCTCTCGCTCTCCTCCGCCTGCTGGAGGCCCACGAGGAAAAGCATCACCGCCCTTCTGTTGCATGCTTAGCTGATGAAATGTAGGTCTCCTGTTCCTTTTCTTTCAACTTTCCGTCTCTCACCCCCACCAACACACACACACACACACACTCCCGTTCTCACTCCCACAGAGGCAGGCTGCCTTTGTTCTAGGTCAGGTGCTGTTAGGGCAGGTCCCCTGGCTGTCCTGCGCGAGGCGTTAAAATGGTTCCGGTCCCGTCTCGCGGGGACCTGGCGACTTAGTGGGTCCGTTGCCGTTCTCCACTCTTATTCGTTTCTTAGTCTCAAGTTCCTAATGCTCCTGATGGTCCTAATGTTGGGAATACTGACAGGTGTTATGCAGAAACTCTCTGAGGTATAGTCACATTTCATCGGTTTAACAATTTTTCGTCTTGCTTACATTTCATCCTAAATAAGCAAGTTACAGAAGAAGTTATTATACACACAGAGTTCCTCCTTCCTGACAGGTGAACTGTGAATTTTTTGTCCGGCCTTTTTTTTTTTTTTTTTTTTTTACATTTTGATCAGGCTGTGTGAAGAGGGCCTCAGACTGAGCAGTGATGAAATCAAAGGGAAACGAAACACAAAAGAAAACCTGTTCACTCCCCTCTCTCCTCTCTTTCTTTCTCCTCTCCCTCTCTCCCTCTCTCTCTCCCTCCCTCGTTTCCCAGCTGTGAGTCGAGAGAGAGAAAACGCTCCTTCTTCTCTCCCTCTTGTAACCCCACCCCCCCAACCGACCCTCTTTCTGTCAACCCAAGTCCTTTCATAATGAATGGCAAGGTACGATAATATCCTTCAGGTTGCCATGGAAACCAGACAGGAGCCCAGTGTGTTGTATTTTTTTTTTTTAACCCAAGCCGGCAAATGACAGAGGAATGTGAGGCGAAACTCTCTCCCTCTCGCTTCCTCTCGAGTACATTCACCGTATTTACTTTTCCTTTACCCCCCTCCTGTTCATTCACTACTCCTCTTTCTTCCTTTCTGTCCACCCTTCCTCCTTTTCTTACTCAGAAGTCAAGGCCAGTGCGCCGTAACAGCTCACTTTCACTGTGTCTTAAAAAATTATAGTAAAATTGCAGTATCATAGTAAAAAAAAAACTGTAAAAATTGCAAATGTTTCTGGGTTGAGTGAACTGCATTGGTGTTGCACTTTATTAATATAATTTGCTATTTTCTGTCAACAACAAAAGTTTTGGTTTATGAGTGAATGCAAATGTTTACAAAAAAATAAAAATGCGACTCAATCATTTTTTTTCTTGGCTGTCCAAATCATTTTTTATTTTTTACGAGGAAAAGTAGGATTGAAAACCTTTCAGTTTGTTGGGGAACTTCCCAATCTGGCAACACTGCCCTCAACTTTCCACATGCAAGTGACAGAACTGGCGCGAAAGGGAATCAACTGATATCGAATCGCTGATAAGGTCCCGTTGTATTCGGCATATAATGAAATGGTGGAAATACTTCTGCTTTCTGTCAGTAAAGTCTGTAGCAATGTCATGGATAGGACGTTGCATACGTCCTTTTAATGGATCAATTAAATGAACTGTTTCCTGCCAGCAACATGTATCATGTACCAAAAGTGATGCTAGGCACTGCGGTGTCACATTTAACCTCGGATTCTTAAACACCCAGTCGCTGCGCTCTCCTTGCCATTTTGTGCGGCTAATTAGCCGTAGCATAGCAATTACTCACGGGTCTAACTTTTGTCGATGCAGTGTAACTAATGTGTGGTAATTAGAATATATTAATCATTCAGCAGCGGGTGAGGCCAGCAGGCATGATGTCTTGCGCGGTTTCACCGATCCAGGAACAGCCGAAGGCCCACGGCGCCATCCAGTTTGGAGCCAGGCTCAACCGAACTGGCCGCGAGCAGACGCGAGGTTCTCCGTGTCCACGAGAAACCCAATCACGCTGGACACTCTGAGGCTCTGGGCTTCTTCCTGCAGCTGTCAAGACTGCGGGTGTCGCCATGACGACGGCGGGCTGCTGTTTTCAGAGCCGCGTCAGCAGCTGCTCTTGGTCGAAACGGTATTGATTGGATCTGTTCTGGCCTCGTACACACACGCAGGCTTCAGAAATGTGTCCTGGTGTTTAGATGCATGCATGCGCATGTGTGTGTGTGTCTATGACGGACAGATGGAAAAGAAAGAATTGACAATAAAAGTCCATAAGACAAAGGGACCCCACGCTTGTTGTGGCCCTTTCTCTTCTCCCGGGTCGCAGATGACTGGCATTGCGCTAAAACTTCCTGGGGCCTTCGTCAGACCCTTCACTCACTTCCCTTTCAGTACTTAATGTATCATCAAAGGCCGGATTAGGCAGAAATAGCCGCTCCGCAGATTTAAGCTTATTAACCGGAGAGGAAAAAAAAGGAAGGGTTCACATCAAAGATCTCTGTTGTGTCGCCATGCATGTCTGGTGGGTGTGTGTGTATGTGTGTGTGTGCGTGTGTGCATACACATGTAATCCTCTGATTCATTTTTTCTCGTTAACAACCATATCTTAACTCCCAGGCTATGATATGATCATGGAACACAGCAACACACATTGTCATTGTCATTTTGGTGGAAAATTGATCTCATTGTAGTTTGAAAATTAGCCTTTCATCAGTCAATTTCATTTTCTAAACCCGGTTTATCAATGTCAAGGTTGTGAGGGGGGACAGAACCCCAAGAAATAATTTTTTTTTTTTTTTTTTACATAATTAGCCTGATGTTAGAGTTGCATTCAAAACATAAGTGTTCCCCAATAATACTGAACCAATTTCATAATCTTTGTAACACAATGGATGCATATAAAGATGTTGGTAAGAGTCAGAGACAAGACAAGTTGCATAGAACTCTATTAATTATGCAATTATAGAAAAACAACAATCCAAACTTCACAGGACTGAGACCCAAGCAGGACCACAGTGTTCTGATCTCAGCCCACAAGCAAGCGTAGCCCTCTCAGAATCACACCTGCTAAATAGAGAAGCCACTGTGATTAACCACACTTTGAACCCACACTCAGACCACAGTTCACTCTGGTAGCACCACTGCTTTCCTGCTGAATGTCTTATCCTCACAGCTCATATGAAAAGAAGGAGATTCTGGAGCAAAGTTTGCCAGCAAAGTGGATCATTAACTTTTTGATTAGCAGACCTTAGTCTTTCAGGATTACGAGACGAGACGTAAATTCTGGTAATGTGACGATAACTATAAAAAATATATAATTTAATATAATTGACTAATAAAAAAATAAATAAATATGGTTTACAAGATAAAAACTACACTAAAACGTCTCTTCATTTTTGTTGAGAAAAAGAGACATAATTTCCTCTCGTTTAATTGCATCACTTTTGCACCACGCAAATGCGCCATTAATTAGATTTCAGGATTCTTGTGGTGGGTAAGCAGATGGCTGGGAGAAAATGGCACTTTCTTTACAATAAAGTTGAAAAGAAACAGAATGTGTGGTCGAACAACATGGAACAAAGCGTCTTCCGTATCTAGAATGGATGTAGAGTATTCTTGAGTCTATAAGGTAACAATAATATAAGTTAACCTTGTTTTAAATATAAAATGGGTTTGACTAAAGGATTTTTTGTTGTCTGTTCTACTAGGTACTTGAACTATATTGACTGGATTAAATAGAATTGCATTATTTAAAAAAAAGAGACTAAAATACAATTTTCATTGACTAAACTAGACTAAAATGTCATCAGATCTCATTGACTAAAGCTAGACTAAAATAGCTATGGATAATTCTGACTAAAATAAGACTAAAATGCTCAGTTTTAGTCGACTGAAACTTTACTATAATAAAATAAGTCTGGACGTGATTAAGAATAATAATATTAACAGACCAGCAAATGTAACTATACTCTGCACCCTGTTCATCCATGATAACACCATCCTGAAGTTCACTGATGACACTGCAGTCTACAGGAGAGAAGTGGCCAGTCTGTTGTCTTTGTGTGAGGTGTAATAACCTCATCCTCAACATGGAAAAGACAAAAGAGATAATATAGGGGACATGAGGAAGAAGAGTTTTTGGTCTCATCAGCCACATTGATGTGGAGAGGGTTCTTGGGTGTCCTCATATCTTTGAGGACCTGAAAACCACACAGCTGGTCAAGAAGGCTCAACAGCGGCTGTGCATCTTGAGGAAGCTGAGGATGTTCAGTGTGTCAACACAGCAACTTCAACAGCTTGATGGTATAGGAGCACTACTGATATAGGCTGCAAAGCCCTGCAGAAAGTGGTAGAGAATGCAGAGAAGATCACCTACCATCACAGTCATCTGCCTCATCTCTTCGCGACTTTGCCCTACATGACATCTAGAACCTCCTATGTCATCAACTCCTTCTTCCCCACTGCCATCAGACTCCTTAACAGCTGTTAGAACCAATGGACTCATGCTGTCATTCTGGACCATAAAGCTTTTTTTTTTAAAATTATGTCTATTATATTTAAAGATTTGGCATTGTGTGTACAGCAAAACAAGAATTTCATTGCACAGAGGAATGCTCACTTCTTCTGTACATATGACAATAAACACTTTGAATTATTGAATCCTGAAGCAAACTAGGCCGCTATTATTTATTCCAAATTATCTGTAATAAAAAAAAATATTCTCCAACCACATTTTTGTAGAAATTCTCCAATTTGGCAACACTGATCTTCTCTCAAACTACACTGATAATGTGGTGACCTGAGTAAAAGCCTGTTTATGGTATAGGCTTGTTTCCCGTTCTTTAGAAACAAAATTCTCTTGATATAATGGTGCTTCATGCCAGATGTAGATGTTTGAAAACCCATCCTGATTGGCTCATTTTAAGCATACAGAGAGTGCAGAATTATTTGGCAAATGAGTATTTTGTCCACATCATCCTCTTCATGTATGTTGTCTTACTCCAAGCTGTATAGGCTCGAAAGCCTAATACCAATTAAGCATATTAGGTGATGTGCATCTCTGTAATGAGAAGGGGTGTGGTCTAGTGACATCAACACCCTATATCAGGTGTGCATAATTATTAGGCAACTTCCTTTCCTTTGGCAATATGGGTCAAAAGAAGGACTTGACAGGCTCAGAAAAGTCAAAAATAGTGAGATATCTTGCAGAGGGATGCAGCACTCTTAAAATGGCAAAGCTTCTGAAGCGTGATCATCCAACAATCAAGCGTTTCATTCAAAATAGTCAACAGGGTCGCAAGAAGCGTGTGGAATAACCAAGGCGCAAAATAACTGCCCATGAACTGAGAAAAGTCAAGCGTGCAGCTGCCGAGATGCCACTTGCCACCAGTTTGGCCATATTTCAGAGCTGCAACATCACTGGAGTGCCCAAAAGCACAAGGTGTGCAATACTCAGAGACATGGCCAAGGTAAGAAAGGCTGAAAGACGACCACCACTGAACAAGACTGGGCCAAGAAATATCTCAAGACTGATTTTTCTAAGGTTTTATGGACTGATGAAATAAGAGTGAGTCTTGATGGGCCAGATGGATGGGCCCGTGGCTGGATTGGTAAAGGGCAGAAAGCTCTAGTCCGACTCAGACGCCAGCAAGGTGGAGGTGGAGTACTGGTTTGGGTATCATCAAAGATGAGCTTGTGGGGCCTTTTCGGGTTGAGGATGGAGTCAAGCTCAACTCCCAGTCCTACTGCCAGTTTCTGGAAGACACCTTCTTCAAGCAGTGGTATAGGAAGAATTCTGCATCCTTCAAGAAAAACATGATTTTCATGAAGGACAATGCTCCATCACACGCGTCCAAGTACTCCACAGTGTGGCTGGCAAGAAAGGGTATAAAATAAGAAAAACTAATGACATGGCCTCCTTGTTCACCTGATCTGAACCCCATTGAGAACCTGTGGTCCATCATCAAATGTAAACAGTACACCTCTCTGAACAGTGTTTGGGAGGCTGTGGTTGAACAGATCAAAACACTGACAGAATCCATGGATGGCAGGCTTTTGAGTGTCCTTGCAAAGAAAGGTGGCTATATTGGTCGCTGATTTGTTTTTGTTTTGTTTTTGAATGTCAGAAATGTATATTTGTGAATGTGGAGATGTTATATTGGTTTCACTGTTAAAATAAATAATTGAAATGGGTATATATTTGTTTTTTGTTAAGTTGCCTAATAATTATGCACAGTAATAGTCACCTGCACACACAGATATCCCCCTAAAATAGCTAAAAATAAAAGCAAACTAAAAACTACTTCCAAAAACATTCAGCTTTGATATTAATGAGTTTTTTGGGTTCATTGAGAACATGGTTGTTGTTCAATAATAAAGTTATTCCTCAAAAATACAACTTGCCTAATAATTCTGCACTCCCTGTACAGTATACATGCACAGTATACAAATAGCAGGCTAGCAAAGTAAATATTAATAATGCATTTAAATGTCACATCTTGATTTGTGGCTGCAATAGGAGCTAAACGTTTGCTAAACTTCCCCGAATCACCTACGAATGACAGTGAATGGCCAGGCTAAACAAAAATTCACTGTGCTGCAGTCCATCGTGTAAGGAGAGCAGACCAAGTCATCAAGGGTTTTTCTGTTCCTTCCTCTTTCCTGGGGATTAAGGGTGTCGACCACACTATCCACATATTTCTGTTGGCCTCTATATAATTCTATAGTAATCTTATCACAGTTCGATAAGTCGCGTTTCTGTTTCATGCTTTTTACCTGGACGTTTAATCCTCTTACCATGGTGGTCTGAACCTCTCCAGCTTATCTTTTCATCATTGAAGCACTCATTCCACTGTAGCTGGGACTTTCCAGTGTCTAGTCATTTGATTTGGGTTCTTATTCCGGCTGAATTACAGCAATGTCAGTTCAGCATCCAGGGCACAGCCCTGTAATGCATCCCTGCCAAACACCTCTGGATCTCCGTGGATTAACGTGGTTTTTCTTAATGAATCTGATGACACTATAATGCTGGATGATTTTACTGAACGAAGTGCGTAATTGCACATTAGCATCAATGCCACCAGTGTTGAGGTTTAGCCCCCCATCCACCTTATGTTTCCAGCCAGGTTCCACCTTTTGCCTCACGCTCCCAGCACCTTCGTCAGCCCTGCCCCATTTATACTTTGAAGTCAAGATTTAATTTGCCTTAGTTCTACCTTTTAATTTTCCGATGGGATTTCCAGCTTTATGCCTGCACTTTGAGTCATGACTTTGAACGTTGGCCACAGCTATCAGTTGGGGCGTTTTTTTCACTCCTTGATTTGATTCTTGAAGATGATTCCTGGCGATAAGGTCTGAATTGGTTCATTTTACTAGACACCTTCTCAGTGGCTCAGGGTTTGTGAAAATCCTGTGCTCTAATCCGCACATGTCCCTGTTCTCTGAGCCTACAGATAAGCGATCCAGTTCAGTAACCACGCGCTCCCCATGTTGCCGTAATTCTCTTTCCTTTGACACTTTGGCTAAAAAGTGACTTCGTTGGTAGAACAAGTTGAAACCTTTCTGACTCTGGCGAGATCATCCCTTTTCGGTAATCCTCCATTTTTAAGTGATTCATGATGCGTCCGCCGTGTGTGGTTCTGGTACCCCAACGCAATGCAACGATGCGTGGGTGTTGGCGTCTGTCTACGTTCTTGTTTAGTGCTTAAAAAAAAAAAAGGGAGCCCTTAATCCGGTGCGACTCCAGAAATAGACCTTTCCAAAGCAGCGAAACTGCCCTGCAGCACTTCAATTAAAGTAACAATGATAACAGAAGCATGGCATGCAACGACAAATCTGCAATATTAAAAATCCAATATTTTGTTATTACTTCTGGCTGCAGACCGCAAAACGAAAACAGACCGTCTCGCTGCTTTCATGTAAAAAGGCTCAGAATACGGGCTCTTCACCTCATGCCGGACCTCAGCACCCCTGACTCTCATTTTCTTCACAATGGAAACAAGAGGAAGTGCAGATAAAGTGAAGTGATGCACAGCACACGGTGCACACAGTGAAATTTTTCCTCTGCATTTAACCCATCACCCTGAGTGAGCAGTGGGCAGCCATGACAGGCGCCCGGGGAGCAGCTTGTGGGGACAGTGCTTTGCTCTGTGGCACCTTGGCGGATCAGGATTCGAACCGGCAACCTTCTGACTACCGGTGCCGCTTCCTTAACCGCTAGGCCACCACGGCCCCTAATAATTAATTTACTACATTAACATCACATAGATATTTTATTACTGGTGTGAGTATTTCATTATGCAAGATCCAGAAATTCCAAATGACATACTACTTATTGAGAATGATATTTGTACAGTTGAACTCACAGTATCAGTGTCAAGTCCGAACTGAAAGAGGCCGATTCATCTACTTGGAGAATTGAACAGCGTAAAATTGAATAAAATCTTTAATAAACAGTGCATGACTGAAACCAAAGCATTCAGCATCTGAGGTTTGGAATATTTATTTTTGTTTCAGTTTCTTTTTTTCTATATATTTGTTTGGGTCCAGAATTTGGAATTTGTTCACTGTTCATATTGGTTCATATTAGCATTTTTTTTCTCAGAAAAAACAGTATCTGCCACTTAAATCATGAACACTGTACTGTTGTGATGTTGGCAAAGCTACATACAGATTTTGTCATATGCCACATACTGTCACTCGAGCAGATGATGATGCCATTGCATGTTATTATGTAAACGAATGCCTAGCATGATGAAATCCGGCACATGGCGGCGAGTCGCAGAGCAGCGCGCTGGTGTGTATTGTCAGGAAATGATTAAGAACATGTGTAGATGGAGATGAGGGATGGCTGGAGGAAGGAAAGGAGGGAAAGGAGGGTGGAGTGAAAGAATACTTAACACTGTGCTTTGGTTGACTTGCCCTGTTCTTCCTCATCCAGCAACCTCTCTCTCTCTCTCTCTCACTTGTGCAGCCCAGAGAAACTGTAAAACAGCGTACAGCTCATAACACAACCCCACATTCACAGGCATAAACCCACTGGCCTCCCACCCGCGCCTGTGAGCGTGCATACAAACATGCATCCTGGATCAGTCCACATCACCTCCGGCCATGGACGCCTCATAACCTCGCTGTGAAACGTAGCCGCACGCTCGGCTCGCGGCAGGCGGATGAGGGCGTCCTCGCCGCACACTATCTCAGTCATAGGTCACCGAGAGTTCAGCGAGAAGGCCAGGCCAGCCGCGCACACGTCCGACACATATTTGCTCTCAGATAGGCCTGCTGTCAATACACATGGCGCTGCCTTCACTCGGCACAAAACCAACTGTGTTTCCTTGTTCCTCATACTCAACACACGTTTGCCTAAACGAGCAATGTTTGCACGTCTACTTAAAACTTTATTGTCACTCTCAGTACAACGTGTCTCCATGTTCCCTCTATGTGTAGAATTTTTTGAGTTTTTAAGTGCTTACAGTATATTTGTAATTTATACCCCATTTAAAGACCCCGTTTTCAAATTTTTTTCCTGCCAACTTATTTGAAATTGTACTTTTTACTCTTGTGTCAGTCAATTGTTATAATTTTGTGGTTGTGCTCCATCCATATACAAGGCTGATTCAATTGGATGGAGCTCAGGAACGCGTATAAAAAACACAACTCCAACGGCGAGTCCGTCTTCACACATGACCAGTGAGCGTAGCTGTTACCGTTCTTGCGTCACTATGTTTAACGGGGACCACGTCAAACAGAGACTCATTTATTCACCGTGTTTACTGTTTTGAATGAATTCCTTGGACATTAATTTAAGTGGCATGAGGCGCGGTTAGGTTTGTCTCTGACAGGGTTTTACCTTTAAACTTTAAGTGTGTCTCAGAGGACAGAAAGTTGCGTCAGTAGTATTTTTAACACCAGTGTCCATTGAGTGAAGAATATGTGTGGACGTTTGTCCTCCACTGATGTCTTGTTGTCCCTGTTTGTGTCGTATTTCCTATGTAAAGCTCGACTCAGCGGAGGATGCGGCGTAATTTAAACAGACAGTGCGCAGTGGCCATGGAGATGATTGCCATCACTAGATACGGGAAACATTTGGTTGCAATTGGAAGGAACCAGGCGAGCCGTTGGCCAAGTGCGATGCGTATCGCTCCGTTTGATTAAAATAAATAATGATAATAGTTTATTAAATCATCATTTCTTCATCATGTCTGTTTTTTTTTTTTTTTTTAAACCTGTCTCCATTTCTCCATCCCCTGCTCCTCCTCTGTGCTGTGGAGAGATTGACCAGTTGGTTTCTCTCAAGAGCGGCGTGCAGTAAAACCCGACCACATGGTCCTTATCTAAACTCGTAGCAACCTTTACCATAAACCGCACATTTAGACGTGCGCTGCAAGATCTCAGGGCCTCTGCCTGAGACAGAGGGCCACCAGAGAAATCGTTATACATGCAGAAAAGGAGAGGCGGTGGAATCAGTCGAGACACCACAGGGCCTTTGGAGCAGACGGTGTTAATGTTGTGGCTGGTGCCGTGACAGCTACGTGTTGGTCGGAATGGAGCAGGGGCCTCGGAGAGGGTCCACACATTTACATTACGTGTTACGTTGCATTTCTGGCATTTACCAGACGCCCTTATCCAGAGCAAATTACAATCAGTAGTTGCAGGGACAGTCCCCCCCTGGAGACACTCGGGCCACCTCTACGCACACAAACTATACATTATAACAATTTAGAAAATCCTCTTATAATAATAGCAAGTTCAAGTCGGAGAATCTGCAGGTTCTGAGTACCTCTGTGATTTAAAATCGATTTGCTCCTCTTTGTTGGAGTCCTCTTTCACTCGAACGTCTCCTCTTCTGTCCTCCCTCCCTCTCTCTCGGTCCTCTGTCCTCTCTCCTCTCTCCGGCCCCCTTCACTCTGAGGGCCTCTTTTTTCCCCCCTCTTCTTTTTTTAAAAAATTTCTTTTCTTTTCTTTTTCTTTTTTTTTTTCTCACTCTGCCCTCACTGCACTCTCACCCCTTTTAATGCGACTGGCTTCTTGTTTCTTTATTCGCCGGTATTCTGCTCCCCCTCCTTCTTGTCTTTCTCCTCTTGGTTTTTTTCCATCTCCATCTCTCCTTTTGCCCCTGTCCATGCCCCTCTTCCTCATTATCTGCCGGTATCTGTTATATTTTACTCTGTTGTTTTCTACAGCTGCGATTGACCGTGCTCTTTCAGAACAGTTAAAATCCCGTTTGTTAATTGTGGCAGGTCGGCCCCTGCTGAGACGAAAGATCATCTGAGAACAACAGAAGAAGAAACATCACAATCCGTCACAAGAGTGACATTTACCGAGCTCAGAGTGGGCAAACGCACACATACTACACACACAACGCCGCGAGGAGCAACACCCTCACCAGCGGCGGCTGAGCTGACAAAGTCTTCGGCGGGTTGCTGTGGCAACCCTGACCGCCAACAAAATGCCAGGTGTCTGAGGCCATGCGGTGAAACTGGCGGGGTCTCCCTGGCCTCCCCACAGGGGTCCTCTCTAGCGCTCTCTCTTTTACCATCCCATCCCGCATCTGCACTTCTCCAAGGCGCTGAAGGAGACAGCGGGTCAGGACAGGGGCCCGCCCACCCACTTCATTACCACACGGCCGAGGTCAGAGGGCGCCGTTCCTGCACCTTCCTTTACAAGACAGGTACCCAGAATGCTCCTGACCTGGCCATTTTCAGCACCCTGCACCCACTCTGCATTCAAAGTAGGCTTCTCTCAAAAAGGAGAAACGCGTGTCTTCAGCTATCTTGCACAAAACTGCAAAATGTGTTTGACTGTGTAAGTATACCAGTCGTGTCTACAAATGCGAAATCTGACTTAAAAAACATTCTGAATGAACTGAAATCGGCTCAGGGCCAATGTGATTATCCTTTAAATGTGCGTGTGGGTCTGTGTTTCAGGAAAACCTGGGGTTTTAACTGTTTGGAATCCAGGTACAGGGTGGCACTAGATGTGCTAATCACAGAATGACCCGTAATGCAATACTATTACACTCAGTTGCCCACAATACCAATAACATCACTGCACTGCCCATTCACTAATGCAGTACAGTTGGCTACAAATCCTCTACAATTAACGCATCGGAATAAGAAAAAATAATCTTAAAATTACGTGAGAATTTCACTTTGTGAGATTATTTAACATTAATACGAGTTCCCGGAGCCTGTCTGTGGTCCTGCATTGGCTAGAAATGGCGATAGGTGTTCAGAGAGCGGCAGCTCAGATGATCGGATCTGGAATTTGTCCCCTTATGATGTCATAAGGGGAAAGGTTACCTCAAGCTTTTTCTGCCCAGAGAATTTGCCACCCCTCCCCTAAACCAAAGCATTGCAGTTTGATGTAAAGACAAGTACAAATATATTTTTTAGTTCCGTCACGCAAGACTCTGAAGAATCAGTCAGTTCATTTTAGTTTGTCTGGAAAAAAACGCTGACACGACTTCCTGTCTGCGTCTGTTGGTGGATGATGTTGATGACATCATTTTGGCGAATGCACCCTCAACTTCTATAGGCTGCTCTCCTCTTTCCCGCCTCTTTCCTTCTCATTAGCATTTAGCACTACTTTTAGCGTTTAACATTATCACTGGCCTAGTGACCTAGTGGTTGAGGAAGTGGCCCTGTAATCAGTAGGTTCGAATCCCGGTTCCCGATCTGCCAAGGTCACACTGAGGTGCCACTGTGCAAAGCACCGTCCCCACACACTGCTCCACGGGCGCCTGTCATGGCTGCCCACTGCTCACTCAGGGTGATGGGTTAAATACAGAGGACACATTTCGTAGTGTCACTGTGTGCTGCACATTGACAATCACCTCACTTTCACTTAAAGCTACACAGAAATGGCACAATGTCATTGTGGGACTGGTGGATGTAATTCTGCACCAATTTCGGAAAAAGAGACTTTAGATACAGTATAAGGGGACCACTAAGACCGATATGAAATCAAAAAAATTGTTCATGTCATGGGACCTTTAAGATCATTCAACCTGGCCTGGGAGGACAGGAGTATGTTCGTAACCTAATAATGAATAGCAGGTCAGCCTTGTTGAATATTAAGCTGAATAATTTATGATTTACTAAAAGGTTGTGTTTTCTTTATATTACTATTGTATCATGTTGTCAATTAAAATGTATCCTAGTAAGGACGCAAATAAGTGAAAATCTTTATTTAATTTTTTATTTTATAGAAAAAAAGCCCCCTGAAATGAAAGAAACTGTGCAGTGCGAACTCTTTACAACAGTTATAACTGTAAACAGCGCCACACATACCATCAGTGGGCAAAAAACACATTACATTTACACTAAGAGTCACTGTGGGGACATCAGTAGGATATAAGTGAATGGTGTTCGTCTCCTGTACACGTATATTTCGAGGTCACAGGGCGGGGTCTCACCCAGGGCAAGGGTGCCAGCCCACTGCAGGCAGACTATAATAGGCAGACTATAACAATAAATAAAATGGAAATACTATTAATTTGACAGCCCTATTAGTAACATTACTACTATATGGAAAACACTGCCTTCAGCATTCCCTTTGTTCATCTGCATGCTCAAAAATCAGACTCTAAAGTCACGGCTGCCCACTGCTCACTAAGGGTGATGCGCAACATTTTGTTGTGTCACCGTGTGATGTGCTGCACTGTAGCAGTAATGTTTAATGAAATGCTGTAGATGCAAATAGAATCAGCTTCATTTTCTGTGAGAATGTCTTCTTTTTCCAGCGTGGTGGTCCTCAGAGGGTCACAGTGACCATCTTGGAGAAAATGAGTTCTCCTTTTCATGCCTGTCCAGTCCGGTCGTGGCCGAAATGGCCCACCTTTGAGGCATTGTCCTGGGACCCTGTCTCTCTCTCTCTTTCATTTCCAAGGAAGAGCCTTGTTTTTTCCCCCCTCGCCCTTTTCTGCCCAAAGGAGTGTTTTTGGCTGCGGTCCACGTGGCACAATAGGGCCGCAGCATTCCTGCTGCCTGTGGTTAATCTGCGGTGTCAGCTCGCGTTAGCGCCAGCCCGCCGGACGGAGGGGCATATTAAACCCCACGGGCAGAATTCCACCACTTCGGAGGAGTGAAGGTCACCTGAGGTTGGGCCGCGCCGCTGCGTAGTGCACCTTCTATGGTGGAGGGAGTGGTGGGGATGAGTGGTCTGGTGGGGGGTGGCAGGAGTGGCTCATGGTTCCTCGTCCCCCGTAGAACATTCAGCACCGTGCCAGCCTTCTTATTAATGCTGGGTCAGTGGGTGCATGGTAGACGGATCCTTCTGCTGCTCTCAGGGACGGGTACAGGATGCCCATTGCTTGTTGGCCCATTGTGCATTTCTGGGTCTTCAGATCTAAAAAGGACCAGGCGTCCAGTCCCTAGGAAGTACTATGCATAACTTGTGTATTAAAACCAGAAATCACAAATGCACTCAGTCTGGAGTTTTAGTGATTGGGCATCAGCCTAGTTGTTGCCCACAGTGCACAAAAGAACAAATGTGTGTGTGTGTGTTCTCACAACCTTTAGCTGCATACACACACATCTATACACAGGAAAGAGACCAGACTGAGGTAGGCAGGTAAGGGAAAGGTTGAAGGCTGTCTCTGTATGAGGAGCTGGCACTCACTTGGGGCCTTTCTGTAAGACTATCCTTCTCGGCTGAAGCCCGGGAGCCTCTCAATGCCGCCTTTGTCCCCCTTCGCTCGTCCTGAATGACACAGAGGACCCGGTCTCAACAAACACCTGTCCCCCACCTGCAGGTCACCGTGTGGCGCAAGCCCATTGGCCATCTGGCTCGGAGACACCACTAGGTCTCTGCAAGTATGTCGGCCTCAGCTCGCTCTGGTACATTTAAAATGCCTATAGTATACCTGGCCGCCATATCGCTCTGTGTGTGTGTGTGTGTGTGTGTGGTCATTGTGGGGACCAAAGACAAACACGCATGACATTTCAGCAACAAACTGGGCACATGAGAAACGTGCATTTAGTTTAGGGGGGAAAGAAGCCGTTTGTTTAGAAACGTTTGTTTTTGGCTACAGAGGTTACGTTAAAGCAGCGAAAAATATTGTTGCCAATTTATGATAAATTTGTCATCAGGATGATATGGCTAATGAGGCTAATAAGGCATTACAATACAAAATGCATTACAAATTGCATTGGTCTGTCAAATTTCAAGAATTTCACAAGTTGTATTTTTTCTACAACGCCCTTTGATGACAGCGTGCAATGACTCAAGTCTCTGCTAAGCCCAATAAGAGAATTTTCTTGTTAGGAAAGGGCATGAGGTTCAGTGGTCTCCTTGGTTTGGAGTCTGTAGACATACTGTTCTAGTTTACTAATGAATTTTGTTATTATTATCTTTTTAAATAAAAATTTGAGAGGTGATCTCAATCTGCGAGTGATCAACATTTAAAAAAATGTTCTCTGCCTTCCCTCTTTCGTTCTGTTCTAGAAAACATGTAGAAGAATTTAATTGTTTCCAGTTAGTGTGTTGTTATCCAATGAAAGTGAAGTGAAAGTGAAGTGACTGTCATTGTGATACACTGCAGCACAGCACACGGTGACACAATAAAATGTGTCTTCTGCTTTTAACCATCACCCTTGGTGAGCAGTGGGCAGCCATAACAGGCGCCCGGGAGCAGTGTGTGGGGATTCAAACCGGCAACCTTTTGCTTCCTTAACCACTAGGCCACCACTGCCCCAGAATATAACATAAATATGTAAATATGTAAACAGTGAGGAATGTGTTCTGCAGTATTTGTGGCCAAGTACAAAGGATACGAAGGTGACTGTATGTGTGGAATAGGGGTGTGTATTGACAAGGATCTCACGATACGATACGTATCACGATACATGGGTCACGGTACCAATATGATATATTGTGATACTGTACATATTACTGTACATAGTCTACAGTTCATATAAAATGTGAAATTAGAGCTGGTATACAAGATGCTGTGTACGACCTGTGTGGATCATAATACATTAATAATTCAGCCAAAATATAACTCAGAATTTAATTTTGGACTAAATTTGTATACAGAAAAATATATATTTGATGTCCCTGTATCGATATAATATAATAATATGTAAAACAGCACAATATATTGCTGTATCGATATTTTTGAACACCCATAGTGCAGAAGTAGGATGCCCTTTATACGAAAGTGATTAATAATGTTTGTGCAATATATTGTTTTGCATAATTATAATATATTATCACTGATTATATATATGATTGCTGTTCAAATTCAATACAAAATGTGCTTTTATTGTTCCACATTAGGTAACAAAAGCATGAGTGTCTGCTCTCTATTGCTGAGTGCGCTGCTGCTGCTGCCACCCGAAGTGTGGACAAGGTGACAAGGACTTGGTGATGCGCCACCAGCAGCCAGCGCCCCAGCCCGCATGTGTGACGTGTCAGAGCTGTTCTGTTTTTAATCGCGATTAGTCGAATAATCGCCGTGCAACGAGTGAAGTAGGCGAGGTATTTCCGGAACGTTCTCCTGTCGAAGACTGGCCAGGGCAGCGTGCGTGTGTGGTGTGTGTGTGTGTGTGTGTGTGTGTGTGTGTGTGTGTGTGTGTGTGTGTGTGTGTGTGAAAGAGAGAGAGAACCGGCAGCAGGGCTAAATAAGGCTCCGCTGCGCCGCCCGCCGCAGAGCCGTCGGGTCAACGGGTACACGCCGCTACCCACAATGCCTCTCGGCGCATCCCACACTGGAGCGCGCTGTCCCGGCTCCTTTAACGCTGAAACAGGAGCCGGCTGCGTCCTCGCAGGGAGAGACGCCGAGGCGGCCAGGAGCGGCAGAGGGCTCCCCTCTCCCCGCGCCCCGCGCCCCGCCACGAAGCCCTTCAGTCGCCATTCTTCACGTCGCGCTGTTCCGGGAAAGCGTCTTGTTGCTAGGAGAGGAGAGGCACGGGCCGCTCCCATTGGACGGCGGCGCGGCGCGCGGCGGCCAATCGGATCCGCGTCGGGAAGCAGCAGCGCCACATGCGGGCCTGGTTAATATGTCGGACATGTTTTATGGGTTAGAGCGGGTCCGGGGGTGCGTGTGCGTACAGTATGGATTTTATACGACGCGTTTCGCAGCGGGCGGCGCAATTACGTGCGCACGCTCGTGTGTGTGTGTGTGTGTGTGTGTGTGTGTGTGTGTGTGCACAAAGCAACACCGCCATTGTTCAGATTTACATAAAGGACTAGTTTGCATGTCACCATCACCCGGTGACCTGATTCCTCCCATAATCACTTTTAATATTAGAGCTGTGTTTACATGTCACTGAGCTCACACACACACACACACACACACACACTCATACGCGGCCATATTGCAGAGACTGACATCATTACGAACAGACTGAACGCCCAAACACATGTGCCACACATATACAAGCCTCTCTCACGATTTACGCCTTCAGCGGTGCTTTACTGACATGCCAGCTCTGCAGCGAGGCCACAAAATATGGAATAACTAGTATTACTGATGACCAGATTCTTTTGATCGCCACAACACTCATGAATGCAGCAGTGCTGACGATGTTCCTCTCACAAACATGGGCACGGTGGCACAGTTCCGACATCTTTATTGTCCCTTAAATACAGGTCTGCAGCTATCGCCAGTAAAATCCCTCTCACTACTACAGCCATTACAAGCTGAAATATTCATTTAATTTCTAATATTTTGAACACCAAGAGAATGTTACTGCTGCAAATTAACATAAAGATGAATACTTTCATTCTAAACCTTAACTACAGTAGAATTATGTTCAATGGTTTATTATTCAGGGCATTGTGTTACATTACATTAATTAAGCAGATGCTTTTTGGAGAAGAGTTTGTATGGAAATGAAACAGGATTGCCCTGCTAGCTCTACTATTATAAATATTTCCACTACAATAATGCACAGCTCCAAGCGTCAGTAATATTCCAACTACTGGCCGGTTTTCAAATTGTTGGGAGGTGGCGAACCTCACATGAGCAAAGTCATGTGAGGTATGGGGGATATGCACCGCAACGCACACACAAACACGCACTGTCTCAGGCGGTCATGTGACCTGGGCTAAACGGAGCTTTTAATTCTGATCGGCCGGGAGTGGCGCGGTGCTGACGTTTCTGCGCAGGCGCTGGGCGTGGATCCACGATAATAATCCAGCATTGCTTAATAACGTGCAGACCCTGGTTACAGCAAGCGTTGAACATTTATCATCTCCAGTGTTTCACAACCTTTATTAATGTGTAATAAGCGTGTTGTAACAAGCATGTTCATATTATTCACAACTATATGCTATGAAACAGAAACTAAGTGTTATACTCGGATACATTATTAACCACATTTTAAAGAATGTATTATGCAAAGATATGAATAATATGTGTCTATATATGTGTTTATTCGTACTCTGGTCCACTGAGAGCGCAGCAGTCGAGCTCATTGCCATGGTGAACAGCAATGCCACTTCTATTTAATACATTTTCGAATGGCAATTCCCCATCCTGAGCTGCTTCCAGGTCCACGGCCCCTGCAGAAGCTCGGGGTTAAGTGTGCTGCTCAGGGCAGGATTGGTAAAAGTAGGGGTCGGCTGGTTGATAGACGAGTTCGTCGACCGCTGGGCTACTACTGCGTCGCTTCGCCGTAAACGATCGCCGACAAAAGTGCCTATCCAGACTGCATCTGATGTGAGAGTGAGAGGAAAATCCCTCTCTCCGTGTTCTCCGTCTCGCTTTTGTTCTCCTCTTTGTTGAAATGTGCTTCCTCTGTGTGCGGCGGTAGCCATTTGAAGTGCTGCTACAGCAGCGGGGAGCTTTGAATGCAGGTGTTGGAGAGGGATTTGCGGGGCAACAGGGCAACACACACACACACACACACACACACACGCAGTACACAGTAAATCCATGGTGGAAATGACCACACAGCTGCCTTCACTTAGCACCCTCATTTTCATATGCGCATTCCCGCCATTTTTTCAGCCATTAGCTAATGAGCGTGACATCTCATAATGTAACGTGCGTACTTTGAATGTACTCTTTCAATTCACTTTGCATAAAATGTTTATTTCACAGCCATTCTGAGACAGCAATGCATAAATGCACACGCACGCACACACTCTTTCACATTTTCATAACGCCCTCTAGTGGCCACCACTTTGGATTGCATTATTGTTTTTAATCTGCACCAAAATGGACAGAAGCTGTGTGATTGTGCATGGTTGTAAAATGCGTGTGCTCTTTTCTCAACCCTGAACCAGAGAAGCAGGTTCAATGGTTTTGGTGAAGGCTTCTATTAATGGTGTAAAAATCAAGGTGAAGACATGAATTAAGTGAAACTCTGCCAATATTGACCCTCCTCTCAGACAGATTCATAAACACAGAATTGTCATTTGCATTTGGGATGTAAATGCACGCTGATTGAGATATGGGACAGTGTGTGTGTGTGTTTGTAGACTACAGAGCAGGCAGGCTTCTTCACAGCGGCTGCTGCTTGATGTTCAGGGATCACTGGAAATCTGAGCGCTTTCATTTTAGCAACGCTGACGAGGTATGGAAATGGGAGACACACACACACACAGTGTTTTCCAGCATGACTGACAGGTACTAGGAAATCATAAATGACAAAACTCTGTATTTTAATCAGGAAATGCAATTAAGTGAAGTAAATTTTTTGGCACATGAAGTGTTTGCATTTATTAGCGCCCTTGTGACCCTCTTCTGGGTGAACACTGACTCCTTGTGGAAAGAACGCACGGTGCGTGGCTCTTATCACTTACTAAATAATTACTTAATTACATAATCTTAGTCTTTAATGGAGTGCATGAACCATTTTATTATGCAAAATTAAAACATCAATTTCTTTAGTTTCCATGTTCTACACTGTACATATTCAGATGCTTCGGTTTTAAAAACGTTTCATATTTTCATGATAAGTATATTGTGGTTTATTATATTTTAATATCACAGATGTGAAATAAAACACCACTGCATAAACAATCATAAACTTCATAATTAATATTATGTAATATGTGTAAATGAAGACGGTTAGCCATTCACAAGCAATTCAGCAATTTGTTTAATGGCACACATAGCAAGGCCTGGTATATAATGCATATGTAGTAATACATTGAGGTTTTTTTTTCATACATTAAGATATTTGTCTCGTGTATTCCATTTCAAACATGTACGTTGTACAAAACCTGTGAGTTGTATCAAATGGTATAAAAGGTTATAAAATTGCTACCCCGTCAGAGCTGCAGGTAGAGAAGCTGTGAAAGTCCTGTTTTATCCTTCATGAATGAACAGTAGGAAAGAGCAGAGAATATAAAAGAAAAAAAATAATTAATTAGGCAAATTGATTACAATAAGCACATTCAGTTCATTTCCTAAGGGTGGGGCCATCCTTTCTTCCCCCTTTTGGTGTTTTCCCTCTCAAGCTTATTAAATCTAATTTCAAGCCTGCAGCTCTAGATTACTCAATATTTGGCTGGAAGTGTTTCAGAATTAAAATCAGATTTTCTTGCTCACAACTGTCTGCCACTGGCCAGACCAGAATGTTCTTTGGTTAATGCTCAGGTGGTGTAGGGGACTGGAATGGGTGGTGTTTGTATGTTTGTGTGCATTGAGTCATGTGGGCTGGGGCTGGTGGGACATCATAACCAGTTCTGTGGTAGGTGACTAACGCAGCACTTAGCTGTCCTGGGAAGATCATCTTCCTGCCTACATGTTGGCCTCCATGGAAGATTCCATGAAGATTCCATGGAAACCGTAGGGTATGTTGACGGGTACCTCCGCCCTGCCCAGCTCCTCAAAGGTCTTGGCATCCAGAGCCAGGAGAAAGGTGGCCTTGTCCTACATGAAAAAAAAAAAACACATTAAGGACCACAAATGTCAATGTATTTGTGCTTCCTTACTCAAGACTTTATAGGTGAATCTGAGCAGGATGACATCGTTCTGCTAGACAAGGATCTTAGCACCCCATATTCCCCATAAGACCCCATGAAACTTTGTGGTTCTTTGTGATCTTTGCTTTTTGACTAATCTTTAGAGGAGATAACAAAGCACCCACAGACCTCAGAGGGGGTAAGGACAACTGAAAGGATGACTCCATCATCTTCCTCCTCTGCGTTGGGCGATGGGACAAACACCGGCTCAGAAGGGTAGAATCCGGGCTGAGACCACGCCTGTCAGGGCAAACCAGAGCTAACCCAGTGAGAAAAAAAAAATTCCAGGCCCAGGCGGACATTCGCAGCAGGGACATTACCTGGAGCTTCTTCCCTTCCAGGTCCACCTTAACCAGGGAGTCGCCCACCAGGTGTCGGAAGCCACAGCCGTAGAAGAACCGGTATGGCCGGGCGTTGTACCGCGCATAATTAATGTGAGGAAACTCGAAACCCCCGTATTCATGAAGATCGTCACCATGTAGGTCCTCGTGGGTACAGTACACCTGAGATGGTGGGTGGAGCCAAAAAAATCACTAGTACAGTTCTGTAATCAATTTATGCCCATAAAGATGTATAGTTTGACTCACTTATATTATTATTGCTTTTAATTGACAGAACAAACAACAGACACCTTATCATTGGCAATCTTGATGGCTGTGGCGGCACTGTTGGGACGGGTGTTGAGGTTTTGGTTTGTAGGTGTGTCTTTGGTCACTCTGAGGGGCAGGACGAAGCGGCGAGGGTACGATCTGCCGATGCTGTTATACATCTCAGAACAGACGGGAAAACATTTGAATGTCAGTTCCCTGGATGTGGAGTGAATGCACTCATGGGCACATAAGGGGTCCGTCTGGGTTTGCAGAACTGAGGAGACAGAAAGAGAGAGAGAGAGAGAGAGAGGATAACTCACTTCATCTAGCGCCTCCCCTGCCTTGCGCATGTTCTGGATCAGGTAGGTGTTGATGGCCTGCCCGTCATCCGAGCAGCACATGTCCAGGACGAGAAAGCCATCCTGTTCGAAGGCATTGATTTGGTGGAAGGTGGACAGGGCTTTGGTGTGATACTTCACTGAACTGACCTGCAAAGGCAGACAGGCGCAGAGACATATTATGACTCAATAGACAGCATGCAAGCTGACCTCAACAGAGCCATTACAGCAACATTTTACATTTGCTTTGCATGATGAAAGATGTAAATACAATTACATCTGAATACAATCTGGGGAAAAAAATGAATAAAAAACTTATATAACAATACATTTCTATTTGTGTCATAAAAAATTACAGTTTTATACTATACACTAAATATGTTTTCTAAATACATTTTTTAAAGTTAACTTGCAATTCAAATCATGACCACTAGAAAGAATCAGCTATATATTTTCTTTACATCTTAAATTCAGCACCACAGATAGCTCCATAACTGGCTTTTTTAAATTATTATTTGTTTGTTTTCCATTTTAAGAAAGAATTCATGAGATATGTTTTTTATGAATGTCCCGTGATGATGTCACATCCCAAATTTGTGTCGTTACCTGACCACTCTGCTTGTGGACGAGATGAAAGATGGTCTCCATCTTGGGGTCCCAGTAGATCCCATGACTCAGGCTTCTCCTCCTGATATTGCAGGTAACAATCTTCCAAAGGTCAAGCTTAACAGGCTGCTCGATGAACACCACATAGTTTTCGGACATTCCTGAAAATTTTTCAGCAGCCAACGTCACGGTTATGCACTTCCTGCCATGAAGGGGTTATGAGCATCAAGTGCATTTACCGAAGCTGTGATAATAGGATGGTCGGGATTTGTCTGCCGGGGAAATGGAGCAGAGTACTTCAGCGCCCCTCAGGGAGTCACCATCACTCTCTGGAGAGACCTTAATGATGTTATAGAGGGCACCTTAAAAATCAAGTGCAAAAGGAAACATTAACTAGTATTTAAAATATATTGGGGCATAACTAAATGACACAAACTCGTGTCCCGGTTACCTTTGCTGCCGTATGAGTTCCCCATGTTGTACGCAGTGCCATCTGGGTCGTAGTGAGGGTGAGCAGTGGCGCCGTTCACAGCAATGAACTTGCTCCAGTCCACCTGATGGCGACGTTTCCCACGCTTCAGTATTAGTAGGCATTTATTGTCATTTCTCACCTCTGGAGTGATGGTGCGACACGACTACAACAAGTCCACAGAGCAGAAGCTCAGCAGTGGGACACGAACGTACCTTCTCCTTAGATTCAAGACTTTCTGGGTCGACCTTGTGCATGAAGTTCGTCTCGGTGCTGACGTAGTAATCTCCTTTGTACTTGACGAAATTCACACTGGCATTGTCTGTTGGCTCTAAGGTGGATAAAGCATCAGGTCGTCATTTCAGATTCTCTTAACATAACATAACATGCTCTAACATAGATTTATAGGACACGTATTAATAGAATTTTTGTTTTCAGTCCAGTTTTTTTTATACAGCGACTGAATTTTATAAATGTGCTGATTTCACAGAGATCTGGTTTCGCTTTCAAACAGAACAACTTGTGTTCTCTCAGCAAACGCAATAACCACAGATTTGAATCAGATTTAAATCTCAAGCATGCTGCAAGCTCGCATGCCAGTAAGAGGCTGTAATGCTCCTGAGACGTCTCAGGCCGAGGAACCGAACACAGTCACAGTTACAGCAAAGATCGAGCAGCAGCGTATCAATCCAACAGCAGCATGAATCTAACAGTATATTTCAAATGAGTTTGATTCCTTCAGGAGCCGAAATAAGATCTGTAGGCCAGGGGTCACCAACCCCGGTCCCTGGTGGGCTCTCATCCTGCACATTTTTGGCTTCACCCTCAGTGAGCACACGCGATTCAATCACTCTACCACCCAGTTATTGTGATGAATCGGATGTTGTGGATCATGGAAGAACCAGAATTTGGTGACCACGTCTCCAGGCAGCTCCATTTGTGATCCTTCCTTATATGATACCAGATACCTTACATAGGTGTCCACAAATGTGCAATTGTGCAATTTTAATATTTTCAAATCGATTGATAATAGTGCTGTCAGTATTAACATGTTAATGCTTGTGATCAATATTGGAACGTGCTGTTGAATGAATCACATAAGATCATCCAAACATTTTTTCTATAATTCCAGCACGTATTCTTCCACCGTAAATTGGTAGTGCAGAAAAGCTAAATGGAAGTACAGTACAAGTTTGGACACACCTTCTCATTCAACGTGTGTTCTTTATTTTCATGACCATTTACGTTGGTAGATTCTCACTGAAGGCATCAAAACTATGAATGAACACACGTGGAGTTCTGTACTTAACAAAAAAAGGTGAAATAACTGAAAACATGTTTTATATTGAATGAGAAGGTGTGTCCAAACTTTTGGCCTGTACTGTATGTGCTGTTGCTGGACTGCCACCATTTTTTAATGGCTTTTCTACATTTGTCACTTACTTATCATCTCAAAGCGGGACAGAAAGCGGAAGAAGAGGTTCTTGCAGGGGTCGGGCATGGCGAGGGTGCCAAATTCAGTAACCATGATGCGGTTGCACTCGCTGTTCTTCACATAGGCGTCGCTGCGCAGGAAGCGGCTTCTGTAGGTCACGCGGCCGTCCTCAATCTTGAACTGGTGCATCAGAGCCATCCCGTCAAACCAGTGGTTGAAGCTGAAGAGGACCGAGAGGAATCATCGTTGAATGCATTCATATCTAGACATTTCCCAGAACACACCTGGGGTTGTATTCCTCGGCAGAAACATGCTTGTTGAAGTTTATGACAGTCTGTTTAAGGCCGCGCTTTGAAATATTTACATTTACATTTACAGCATTTATCAGACGCCCTTATCCAGAGCGACTTACAATCAGTAGTTACAGGGGACAGTCTCCCTGGAGCAACTTAGGGTTAAGTGTCTTGCTCAGGGACACAATGGTAGTAAGCGGGATTTGAACCCGGGTCTTCTGGTTCATAGGCTACTGCTACTGCTACTACTGTTTATTCTTACAACTGAAATCTTGTGCACAGTGCAGCCCGAGGAACGGCGACAGCGCTGCACTTACTGGTCACCACCAAACTCGAACTTCCCTGGGCCGTTCCGGAGCAGATTCCCGCGGATCCAGGCCGGAATGGTCCCCGTCACTCGTGTGGGGATGGGCTCCGGGGTCTCTTCCACAGAACGCACCAGCGGAGCGATGCACTGGAGCCCGTGCCGCCCTGTGCAGGAACAAACACACACACACACACGCACACACGCACACACACACACACTTTACCATTGTGAGGCCACCGAGCAGAAATAATTCGGATTTTGTGCGCATGTCTGAGCAGCGACAGCTGTGATGGCATCACGCCGCCATCACAGCTACATCATCAGGCCTGGCCAGAGCAAGCGGAGGTGTCAAGTGACACGGTCCCATCTACCTGCATCACGTGGTCACCCTGTTATAACACCAGCATGAAGAGTTGTGGAACTCCCTTCAGAGAAATATTCATAGGAATTCTTTTTTTTTTTTTTTAAACCCTATCCCACAGGCACATGAAAGCAGGGGGAGGTGACCAGTCTGTACTTATAAACACATGCAGGAATAAAAAAAATCCGAGTTACGTAACCAAACGTGCTGCGCGATGGCAGCCTGATGCAGCAGTTAACACTCTCTCTCTCTCACACACACACACACACACACACACTGTACCTGTCGCCAGGACCTGTCTGCTACTCATGCTGGAGCTCTGGAGGTGCGGAGCAGGTAGAGGAGCTTTTTATTCCAAAAGAAAAAGCGGGTCCGTTGCGCAGCGCAGCTCCGGATCTGGCTGCTGTCGCGCTGGCCGTGCGCCGCGTCCCCGGATTCCCGGATTCAGACGCTGTGGATTTGTGGAGAAATAAGCGCCGTGGGCGCGTCCCTCATATATGACGCGAGTAGACGTGGAGTTAAAACCCATCTGCTGCGATCTGGTGAATTTGGGGTGGGGGTTACTCGTTGTCATTGTCGTCGCTGTTGGCCTGTTCAGGACCTGAAGTCTGAAGCCCTGGGCCAGATTTCAAAATACATATATTAAAAAGTAGGTGTTTCTGTCCCTAATATAATAAAAAAAAAAAAAAAAATCCAAGGCAACGTTATGCATTAAGAATTTTGGCACAACTATGATAACACTGTTTTTCCCATTAAGAATCATTACTTATTGTCATTACTTACAGTTCTTCATTCAGCAGACGAATACTTGTCTGTTCAGTAAATGGCGATGGTGTTCGCATGACTAAAGAAAGCCAACTGAGTGTATTCCAATTTCTCATTACACAACATTTATTATTTCACATTGTCCTACATAATTACAAAACTTAAACACTCAAAAAAGAAGAAGAAAGAGAAACAAAGTTGTACAATACAGTTATGCCTCCAAAATAGATTAATAAATCACTTCTTGAAATAGGCATTGAATCAATACTGAATTTCAAAATTTAACAGTCACAGAAATTTTCTTTTTTAAATTACTTTTTTTTTAAATTCTTTTTTAAATTACTAAATACAGATATTCACTTAGAACATGGCCCTTCATAGTCTAAATGTAATGCACACAGGTTTAACATATACAAAGTACAAAAAAGCCCTGTATGGTCTGAATTGGGAGGTCTGAGAAATGCAAAGTGCAAACTCTACCATAGCATTTACCCTCAGTCACAAATGACTTAAGATTTCCATTGTGTTCTTAACTCTCAAACCTTTGTATAACACAACCAGAGTGGACACACAACGATGATGAGGGCAGATGAGATGATGAGATCTCATTTACATTTATGGCATTTATCAGACGCCCTTATCCAGAGCAACTTACAATCAGTAGTTACAGGGACAGTCCCCCCCCGGAGCCATTTTAGGGTTAAGCGTCTTGCTCAGGGACACAATGGTAGTAAGTGGGATTTGAACCTGGGCTACTACCACCCTAGACAGATTTCCCGTTTCAGTGTATTTTCAGAGTAAGTAAAGACATCAGGAATGTCCTTAAATAAACTGGGATCACTAATGTTACATATGTGTAATGTCTAACTAATCTGCAATCATCTGAGATAATCTGACAATATTATCTCCAGCAAGCGCATTTTAGCAGGAGATTTATGTCCTGTTCCTGGAGCTCACCCTGACAGAATGAGTTCATTTTAATTTTCTGTGTTTTCAACCTGATCACATGATGCTGGAATGGAAACATTAACTTCTGGAGTCTGTAGTGTTGTGGATTATGAACCATATTTCACCCAGTTAAATCAGACGGTGATTTTAAATGAAAATGTCAGTTACAGTTTATTAAATTGCCTGTGCCATTTATTGGGGTGTAGCATGCCCACATTTTGAGAAAAGATTAAATGATCATTGAAATACTCAATATCTATCTCTTCTCCCTTTTTTGCACGCACACACACACACACACACACACACACACACACACACACACACACAGTCTGGTAATAAGACAGGTGTGGAATTAATTTGGTTCCATAAGGACTCTTCACTGGAAAGCCATAAGGGAAGTAATTATTCTATAATTAATCTACTCAGATCTACATAGTACTCAGCCTCTTCCGAGATTCAAGTGACACAGACACACACATAGACTGTCTGCTGTAGACAGCTGCCAATTCACTTCTCCTTCAACTTAATGAACTGCTGAAAAAGTTCGACATGTATACTGACCATATACTGACTGCACCCAAATGTCTGTATATGTTTAAACAAAGGAAGAGGGTAAAATACTAAAAAACAAATATAATCTGTATAAATCGCAGCTATACTATAAAAAGTAGGTTTTCTAACCTCAAGTAGAGTCTTGTTTTCTTTTTTAAATAAATCTCAGGCTCTGTCACGTGGTACTGAATATAGAATACAGGTGGTGAATATAGAGTCGGTGTTCTCTATTTTATGCTGTACTCTTGAAATGACGATGAAATATGCTGGCTGCCCACTGCTCACTAAGGGTGATGGTTAAACGTAGAGGACACGTTTAATTGTGTCACCGTGTGCTCTGCTGCAGTGTTTCACAATGACAGTTACTTTTTTTACCCTATTTACTCAGTCCCAGTCACCTGGGTTTAATCTGTTTTTAGTTCCTGGTTCCTGAGCTGCTGCTGAGACATACCAGCATGAAATGTACCAGACGGTCACCACAGCCACCAAGCACCATAACTGCTGAAGCTAGAGGGACCTTCAAATGGACCAATATCACTATACCTGTAACATACATATCCAAAAAAGTAGGTCTTCTAACCTCAAGTAGAGTCTTGTTTTCTTTTTTAAACAAATCGGATGCTTTATCTCAGTCACGTGGTACTGCCGGAAGTGAATATAGAGTCGGTGTTCTCTACTTTATGCTGTACTCTTGAAATGCCGACGAAATATGCTGCCACCTAGTGTTGCGAAAGACTCGGAACATGTTTGACAGAGATGCATAGAAACAAAACGAATATCAAGGTTAAATTTTAAGTTGATATATATATATTATGTGTATTTTTCATTTAATATAAAACATTTGAATGTTCGGCTATATGAACGAATCCGTTTTTAAAAAAGCCTATTCTGACGTCATTTTGCTGCGACGAGCTCCCTGACTGTCCTTGGCACGCCGCCGCCGACGTTTGATGCGCTCTCCGACTGACTCGGACCGAACATGGCGGACTTTAGTTCGGACTTCAATCTTCCGTCGGCCGGCGTCTCCGATAAGGCGGAGGCCGCGGAGCTGCAACGTCTGATCGCCATCGAGCAGCAGAAGGCGCAGTTCCAGGCTCAGGTATCCCGCCGCGCGTCTGATGCTAAACGATGCTAAACGATGCTAAAAACCGTAACGCCCGACCCCGCCGACAGGTGCACAACTTCACCGACGTCTGCTGGGACAAGTGCGTGGACAAGCCGAGCTCCAAGCTGGACTCCAGGACGGAGGCGTGCCTGGCGAGCTGCGTGGAGCGCTTCATCGACACCACCCTCGCCATCACCAGCCGCTTCACGCAGATGGTGCAGAAGGGCGCGCATTGAGCCCCGAGCGGCTCACGGACCTGTCCTTGTCCTTGTCATTGTAATGTCACTCGATGCGCATGCAAATAGGCTGCTGTGTGACGTCAGCGGCAGATTTTGCGAATGAGCGTTCATTTGAAGAAGAAAAAAGATCAACGTTCACACACGTGTCCTGTCTGTATTGAGCCTGCGATTCAAAATTCAACGTTGCATTTATAGATATTGCCATAAATCCCAATGTCCATAAAGTTCAGCGATGTCATAATATGCTTCATAACGCTTCATTTGAACTGCCAAAAACAGCACATTCAGAAACATGCCATCACCTAGCCATGGATATGATTAATATTGTTTGTGGCCGGTTTAATAAAGTTCTCTCACTGTAATTTGGTTGCCCTGGTTGTGGATTTCTGGTAGGCGTGTCCGGTCTAGGTGGGCCAGGTGTAGGCGTGCCCTGTCTAGGCGGCCCTGGTGTAGGCGTGCCCGGTCTAGGCGTGCCCGGTCTAGGCGGGCCAGGTGTAGGCGTGCCCTGTCTAGGCGGGCCTGGTGTAGGCGTGCCCGGTCTAGGTGGGCCAGGTGTAGGCGTGCCCGGTCTAGGTGGGCCAGGTGTTGGCGTGCCCGGTCTAGGCAGGCCAGGTGTAGGCGGGCCCGGTCTAGGCGGGCCAGGTGTAGGCGTGCCCGGTCTAGGCGGGCCAGGTGTAGGCGGGCCTGGTGTAGGCGGGCCCGGTGTAGGCGTGCCCGGTCTAGGCGTGCCCGGTGTAGGCGTGCCCGGGGTAGGCGGGCCCTGTCTAGGCGGGCCTGGTGTAGGCGTACCCGGTCTAGGCGGGCCAGGTGTAGGCGTGCCCGGTCTAGGTGGGCCCGGTGTAGGCGGGCCAGGTGTTGGCGTGCCCAGTCTAGGTGGGCCAGGTGTAGGCGGGCCTGGCCTCGCTGACCGACAGGTTCCCGTCAGCACTCCTGATTAAAGACAGGAAGCGGCCCGGCTCGACCCGATCTTATCAGAGGTCGCGGAAGCGCCCTTTCATGTCGGCCGGATGTTGGCAGCGGAACACACGTGCCACTGTCTTTAAAGTCGAAAGTGACTGTGCGTATAAGATTTATTGTATATGTTACAAATAATCATATAATGGTTCACAGAGGAGGTTTTGGCAGCCGGACAGACGCGATTTAGGCCCCCGCTGGACGGAGGGAAGAAGGTTCGGACCCTTTGAAGCCTTAATCTCTTCATGGCCAGTGATGATTTCTTGTTGACAAATGGGTCTGAAGTGAGGAAGAAGAAGTGGAGAGGGCTTCCAGCACCGAAACTCAGCCCCGCTCCATCAAATTTCAGCTTCAAACGCGGCCTTCAAAAGGACCCATTTCAGAGATTAGGTGATATAATGAAATCCTCTACAGGAAGCGAGGGTTCTACTGAAAGAGAAGTCGCAAGTTCTCCTTCGGGACCTGGCATCTTTAGTTGGTTTGCGGCTCACATTCATATCTTGCGTCCGGAAAAGTGCAGGGTAAAGAAGGGAGGAGGGGAGTGCCTCTGGCCTGAGGTCATTTGTCCGGTGATAACCTCTGTGGCAAACATCAGCGAACACTCCTGGAAGATCTCCGTAGACCTTGAGAAGAACTTGAACTCGACGTCTGTGAGGAAAGGAAGCAAAATATGTCGACCACACTTGAAAAAACGAGACGTTCTTTCAAGGGCGCGGTTAAGGAAGCAGCCCCGTAATAAGAAGGTTGTGGGTTTGAATCCAGATCCGCCGAGGTGCCACTGAGCAAAGCACCGTCCCCACACACTGCTCCCCGGGTGCCTGTCATGGCTGCACACTGCTCGCCAAGGGTGATGGGTTAAATGCAGAGGACACATTTTGTTGTGTGCACCGTGTTCTGTGCTGCAGTGTATCACAATGACAATCACTTCACTTCCAGAACAGATGACCAAAATGGCAGTTTTTTGTCACCTGTCACTGCCTTTGATTTATAATGGTCACTGTATATCCTGATATTAAGTGATTTATGAAATTCTCATTAAAACAATATTAAAGCAGCGCCATCGCTGCTCCTCTGAATGGGCGCCAGTGTCCGGTCCTCAGAGGGGATGCCAGTGTCGACATCTAGAAGACACTGAGTCCTCTGTCAGGGGGAAATGTGAGCCGCGATTCTGCTGTCACGTCCCATCACAGCTCAGCCCTTAATTCCCGCTGCTAATTCCTTCAGATTAATGAGCTCCTTAAAACGGGGATCTTAGTAACTGTTATGTATCTCTGAAGAGGCTAAGTACTGTGAACAACTATGGTGTCCACGCCTGATGGCTGAAGATACTGATAACCGGTGGCGAAAGTAAATTTAGTAATAAAACAAGCCCAGAACGTCTGATCTGAGAAAATTCTGTCATTGCTGAAGGGCAGAACGAGTCGGGACAGAACCCAGAGTCGTGGCAGGGATGTGACGGAAAGGCCGCGAGGTTATGGGTGACATCATGATCTCTGCTGCTGGTTTATGAGCCTCCAGTGGGTGTGTTTTCGGATGAAAGCTCGACAGGTGATGACCGGCCATCTCCGTGGCCTGTGGGCGAGCGGAGATCATTGGAGGGAGTGTCTTGTGGCAACTTGTTCACACAAGGCAACTGTTTTCATCCCAAGGTTGCCATGGGCGCTTGCGGTTTAATTCTCTTCTTAAATCCACAATCTGGCAACAAATCTGCTGTCAGCCTGTAGTACGTTCCGAAAAACGGGTCACCCATATGCCTTCATGAGGCTTTCATTTGTGTTTGAGAGCCTTTGCCTGGTTTGGTATCCACTGCAGCACCCGATGGGCGTGTGTTTATACCTGTTTTGTAGGTCTCCACCCTTTGCACGTCGCTAAGTGCATCATATTGCCTGTAGCAGCACAGTCGAGGGCGGTGTTTTCACCGCTGGAATGAAAAAGACCAACACAGGAGCTCAGACATGACGTTATTATCAACGTGAGCGGCTTTATTGTCACTAGTTTTATTGTATAAAGATGAGCCAGGTATTATTCATGACCAATTATTAGTCATTAGTATTATTACTAATTACTATTAGAATAATTAGTAGTGTTATATTAGTATTAATTTTTTGTATAAACATTTTTTTAAACATTTGTATCCAGGGTTGATTAATTATGACAGATAGGGGATTGTGAGGAAATAATTAATATTCTGTTGTTATCAATCTTCTGCACGGTAACAAAAAAGCAACGGTTTCTATAATGTGAAAAACTGAAGTCACATTTATTATGGACCACATTTAATAAAAGACAGGAATGTGAACGAGTTTTGTAATACAAAGGAATAAAAGAATAAGCGATTCAACAGAGACTGAGATCCTCATGACACCACACATGTGTATAATAGATCAGAATAAAACTTCAGAACAATGACAACTAATTAAAGGCAAAGTTGACCTAGACAGAGAACGCTGGGAGTGTCTGAGCAGGCACCACATCGCACGTGAACGCCTGTCACGACCAAGGACGGTAGTGAACGATGGACTGCAATGGTGGGCAAGAACAGGAACAGAGTTTATTGTTGGTACAGTGAAATAAGGTTGCTGTCTCTGCCACCCTCTAGTCAGACTCCCCAAGTCTGGCACTTTGTATGGTGAAGTGATCGTTCCAGCTCACTGGCACACTTCAAGACCAGGAGACACAAAGGCAGACACACTCACAGCAAGCACAATTCGCTATGGAGACAACCACACACTGGAAACCTCGATATGCGTGTTGGAGAATGGCTCTGTAGACACTGGATCTCGTCGGGCCCTCGTACCACTCTCATGGAGTCTGTTTTGGACTATTTGAGCAGACACATGCACATTTGTGGTCTGCTGGAGGTCATTTTGCAGGGCTCAGGCTGTGCTCCTCCTGTTCCTCCTTGCCCAAAGGTGAAGGTAGAGGTCCTGCTGCTGGGTTGTTGCCCTCCGGCGTCCTCATCCACATCTTTTGATGTACTGGCCTGTCTCCTGGTAGCACCTCCATGGTCTGGACACTTCGCTGACAGACATAGCAAACCTTGAAACAGCTCGCGTTGATGTGCCATCCTGGATGAGCTGCACTACCTGAGCCACTTGTGTGGGTTGTAGACTCCGTCTCATGCTACCCACCAGTGAAAGCACCACCAGCATTCAAAAGTGACCAAAATATCAGTCAGAAAGCAGAGGAACTGAGAAGTGGTCTGTGGTCCCCACCTGTGGAACCATGCCTTTTTGGGGACGTCTTGCTATAATTCAGGCGGGGCAGGTGTAGGCGTGCCAGGTGTAGGCGGGCCCGGTGTAAACCACGCCTTTATTGGGGACAGGACTTGCTATAATTTCCACCTGTTGTCTATTCCATTTACACAACAGCTTGTGAAATTGTGAAAGTGAAAGTTGAGCGATTGTCATTGTGATTCACCCTTGGTGAGCAGGCGCCCGGGGAGCAGTGTGTGGGGACGGTGCTTTGCTCAGTGGCACCTCAGTGGCACCTTGGCGGATAGGGATTCTAACCGACAACCTTCTGATTACGGGGCCGCTTCCTGCCTGCTAGGCCACCACCACTATTGTGTGTTTTGTGTATGTTTTATACGATGTGGCTTGTGTTGATTGTATTCTGTGTAGCTTGAATTGATTGTATCTTGTTTTATTTGTGAATTGTGTAGATTGTACACAATGTGTCTTGTTTTCATAGTTTTGTGTAGATTGTATATAAAGTGGCTTGTTTTGATTGTGTTTTGTATAGATTGTATGCGCTTTTAGTGCATTATGTGTCTTTTGTGTATATTGTATATAATGTGGCCTGTTTTGATTGTGTTTTATTTAGATTATGTTTTTTTATTGTGTATTGTGTGCCTTTTGTGTAGAATGTATATAATGTGGCCTGTTTTGATTGTGTTTTATATAGATTGTATGTGTTTTTAGTGTCTTTTGTGTAGATTGTGTATAGTGAGTTTAGATTGTGTTTTGTGTAGATTGTATATACATTTTGATTGTGTATTGAGTCTATTTGGAGTAGATTGTATTAATCTCGTCTGCCCAGCAGGGCTCAGGCTTTCATCGCGCTCCGTGTTTTGACGAAGCTCCGCGACCGCAGCTCCAGTCGCAGCATTTCGCCAGGCGAGCGGGAACCGCTGTCGTCGCGGTTACGCAAGAGGAAGACAGAAAAATGGTTCCAGTGTGGAAGCTGCTCACCGTCCTCCGTGTGAGAAGACATGCCGACATGCCTGATGGCAGAAACACACAGTATACACTCCAGAGCAGCCTGGAGACGGCGGCTTCACAGCTCCTGCATGAAGATCACATTTATATTCCTTTATCTTATCCTCCTGCAGCACAGCGCTGGGGTCTTGACCCAGTTGGGATTATCTTCAATCGGGTGGTTGCAAACATTTCTAAAAAAGGGAAGAGATGTGTCTCAGTGGGAGCAGCACGATGCCTCTCTGATCGTCTTACGCCGTCACTGAGATGCACATGGCAGCGGGTTGGTGTCCAGATGTAGAGGAGAAAAGCTTTGTCCTGTACCCCATATTCAGGTGGAAGCTCTATTCCGACCACATTCAAACATATTTACAGCATTTATCAGATGCTTTTATCCAGATCTAATTAAAACCAGTTAAACCGTTAAAAAAGGGACAGTCCCCCTGGAGACACTCAGGGTAAAGTGTCGTGCTTCAGTTTTGCTCATAAAACAGAGATCTTGTTATGAGCAACAGTAATTCCAAAATATTACATATGGTGACACAGCTCAAAAAGATTGATATCATTTATAGAAATTATGATGTATTGGGGTTAGCGTGGTGGCCTGTAACTGGTGTCAGACCACTGTTGCTGTGAGCGGCTGTGCACAGAAGAATTTCCCTCACATGTTACGTACCTATATATTAATTATGAGGGATGTGACAGTAAAATACCTTCCAGAAGTAAGACATTTCTGTCTTGTGAATCCTTTTTTATGACATGACATATACAGTACAGGCCAAAAGTTTGGACACCTTCTCATTCGATGTGTTTTCTTTATCTTCAGGACCATTTACGTTGGTAGATTCTCACTGACGGCATTAAAACTATGAATGAACACATGTGGAGTTATGTACTTAACAAAAAGTGGAGACCTGGCCTCCACAGTCACCGGACCTGAACCCAATCCAGATGGTTTGGGGTGAGCTGGACCCCAACAAGTGCTAAACACCTCTGGGAACTCCTTCAAGACTGTTGGAGAAGCATTTCAGGTGACCACCTCTTGAAGCTCATCGAGAGAATGCCAAGAGTGTGTAAAGCAGTAATCAGAGCAAAGAAACTAGAATATAAAACATGTTTTCACTTATTTCACCTTTTTGTTAAGTACGTAACTCCACATGTGTTCATTCATAGTTTTGATGCCTTCAGTGAGAATCTACCAACGTAAATGGTGTTGAAGATTAAGAAAACACATTGAATGAGAAGGTGTGTCCAGACTTTTGGCCTGTACTCTATTTAGAAGCAGTAGAGAGATGAAGCGAAATGAAGTTTGTATGCGTGTGACTGTCAGATGTCTGCAAAAGTTCGAGTGAAACAGTCAGAGTTCAATATTCCGTGGAAGCACAAGTACAAGAGGCCAGTGTGTGGATGAAGTCAGGGGCAGGACAGGGCTGGGAAAACCATCCCAGTCACATCGGGAGACTGGAGAGGAAGTGCGCACATGGTAGTGTCATCAGTCCCCTGCCTTCCCCCTTATTTCTGATGGCGAGTAACAGGCGCCGCTGCCACCATCGTCTCCCGTGCTTCTGCGAGCAGAAGGTGGCGCAGACCCCTGACTCCAGGAACCACGGCAGGCTGATGGTTATCACAGCCACAAGAGCACAATATGAAGTTTGTCCATTAGTGCATGCGGAAAAACGTCTGGGACTTAATGGGCTATGAAGAAAATACTTGACTGCGCTGCTCCGGCAGCTGCTGCCTGATAACCTTCAGAGGTCACAACCCCGTTTTTCCCCCTTTTCATTCCGGGTTTTATTCCACGTGAGATGTTTTTTAAGAGGGACGGTCTGGAATGCACTTCCGTCCTCCCAGCTGTGATGAACTCTGGGATCCTGTCCACGGGCTGTCCCTCAGCGGCACTGGCTGCCATGGCAACAAACATATCCTTGGAAGGATTGAGGAATGCTGGGGCGTTTTACGTCAAAGCGCTTGGACATCGGCGCTCGGTGACATTCCACTTTTCAATAAGGGATCCTAGAAGCTTCTATAAATGCTGATTGTGGCATTTGTCCTAATGAATCTCCTCAAACCATCTCATGATGCATTTTAAATCAGCCAAGGCGACAAGATTTTTGGGTCTGAGAGTGTTTATACGTGAAGGAAATGCATGTTGGAATGACGTCATCCGTCCACATGTGTTGTCCTGAGGTCAGAGGTGGAACACAGGTTACACTGGTTTCCCCCTGCAAAGGTGCTAATAAAAACCCTCTAAATAACAAACTCAGGGAAACAATCCTGCCAACCTGCTAACCAATAAAAACATTAACCAGCAAAAATACTATGTGTTGGTCCTGCAGTGACGCAAAGCTTAATTTCTATAAAATCTTTTTTCATGGAATAAAGAATTTTCCTGGGCACGCCCAGTCAGTTCATGTAATAATATGACTTATTACATACTTATTACATTACATTTCTGTACAATTGTCATTTTTACATTTATGAATCTGATTTAAGAAAAGTAATAAAAGTGGTTTCATAATTCAGAAATCTGTCCACCTCTGCTGGTACTCCTCATTCTGTAACTGTAATAATAAATTATAATAATCCCTCTCATTAATACTACAGTGTGGATCAGATAATCAATATAACTGATTAATATGATCTCATCTCCATATAAATATGTTTTCACAATATTGATAATATAAAAAAAATAAAACATGTTTTATTGTATTAGGGATATGAATTGTTTAAAGTTTTTAATCATTATTGACATTTTTTGTCTGATTAATTCTTAAGGATGATCCCGGCTCTAATATTTATTACCAAGACAAGTATGGGAAAGAGACTCAGGACATTTCAAGAATGGAACCAATCAAATGTATTGATTAAATCTTCCTGATCAACGAACGTGTGGGCCAGTGGCTAGACCAAGCAGCTCCGTTGAGATTTGTTGCCGCTCCCGTGCTCCCTGCACAACAGACACGCCCACCTCAAGGTATGTGTGAGTAAACAATCCTGATAATAACAACCTAATCATCAACAATTACTGACCTATTCATCTTGTGCTGCAGGACCTTTGACATGTTTTCCATGCTGGTTCAATGGAAGTATTCAGTCAATGTTTCCTAATGGGCCTGAAAACATGTTTTGCAAAAGACAAAACCTTCTGCTGAGCTTCAGTTTTCACTGATCTTGCTCTCTTTTCCATGTACAGTATGACCATGATTGCACTGTGAACTGGGGTTAAGAGGTGCTACTGGTGGCCCAAACACATCATATCAAGTTTTCCATCTGCTAATGAAAACGGCAAAGGAAAAATTAGGTCCTTACTTTCCAAAAAATGCAATATTGAAGGGGGGAAAAAAATTGTCGTTTACATCACTAATCACTTATTTTCAGCAGGTCATAAATCAATGCGGCTATTTCTAATGTTGTTATGAGCTGCTGCCATAAATATTTAACAAAGTGGCAGCAGTATTGATAGTAGGCGGCGACGTGGACAACCGCGCAAAGAGCCGAGCCGCTCAGGGTTAACCTCAGCTGATCCCACTTCAGGCCTCGTCTCGTCATCTGTTCGAGATAAGGACGGGAGAGATGGAGCGGCTTCCTGGGAGCAACGTGGGCCGTCTCCCTGGCGACGGCTGCAAACACAAGCGCACAATACGGCCCGAGCACGGCCCCACGGTTGTGGCAAGAGTTACGACGAAGCTGGAAGCAGACGGGAAAATGAGTCACCGCACACGTTATCATTATCCGGCTTTCAGGACGATGACTTCAGACGGATGAGGAGCGCGAGTAAAGCGTCCTGACGTGCTCGGGGTGTCTCGTTTATATTAGGCGTGCTTTCGCGAGACAGGTAGATACACATCGACCGTTGGTGGGACGTGATATAATGCGCCCGAGGGAATTCTGCCTGCTGTTTGTGTGAAGTGACTCCGGGGCGTTAATTTCCGATTTTCAAGCCGCTGTCCCGCCTCCCAAAAAAATAAACAAGTAAATAAAGCAAGATTTGTGGCTCTTTTGTCACAGAGTGGGACTAATCTATATAAACGAACCCTTATTAACTAGTCAGACGCATGCCACACGATGCTACTTTTTAGGGTGGTAGTAGCCTAGCCAGAAGACCCAGGTTCAAACCCCACTTACTACCATCGTGTCCCTGAGCAACCCTGAGTGTCTCCAGGGGGGGACTGTCCCTGTAACTACTGATTGTAAGTCCCTCTGGTGTCTGATAAATGCTGTAAATGTACTTTTGAATCCAATGTCACGCTGTGTAAACGTTTATAGTGCTGCAGTGTTTTTCTGCTCAGACCTGATCTTGATTTTTTGACAGCGGCCTCCGCCCATAATGCTGTGCAGGTGGACGTGGGCACGTTCGCCTTTGGAGTAAGATATGGATATATCTCAGCTGGCATGTCTGCAGAGAGACGGATCTCCGCCTGCTGTCTGAGGAGTTTGTTTTATGTCCGTCATGACTGCCCCGAGATCGAGAACCAAGGTTCTATCGCTTCATCAGGGGTCAGTTTCCATAAAAAGGCTGGATATTTTCTGGGTGATGTGTTAGAAGAAGTGGAGGTCCATCTTTTAAGACACTTGTTTCTAATAAAGTGGCCAGTGTGAAGCCAGCATTGGCGGAGCATGAGGAACTGCAGCGATGGAATCCCGAACGGCCTCAGCCAACGCTCTCTCTCCCCCAATCGCATTCCTTCTAAATTAGGAAACAGGTTAGAAACCTCTCGTGGTGCGATTATCGTCCCGTACGATGATTCGCCGCTACGCAATGTGAAAAATGCACGACGAGATCCTCCGGATGTGCTCGGCGGAGAATGTATATGACGCCCACGCAGCAGAAACAACGTGGCCGGTGTCCTGTCCACCGCGTCGTTCGGCCCTGTGTTGCGTCTGCGCTTGGCCCAGACCGCAGAGCGTTTATTGGACGGGTCTGGCGGCTCTCAGCGGATAGCAGGACGTGTCGGTGAAAGCCTTGCCGAACATGGCTGTCCCGGGCTATTATGTAACCGCCTCAGGGTTCTGGGACGTTCTGTGTTGATGTACGGGGTGTCTTGAGGACCTCAGGACCTGTGGAAGACTGATGTTTGCTTTCGGCAGAGCGAGACGCGTCCGAAGCGCAGGGAATGGCGAGAACCTGCGAGGCCCGCCTCACCGTAAATCTGCGGCTCAAAGCCGGCGGCAGGGCGCCTGCCGTACCTGCTGCGCTGCCGATTATCCACGCGGCCTGCGGCATACCCACCGCACCTCATCTGTTTTATCCATACCACGAGAACATGGGAAAATTACACGTACCCTGCAGAACAAGCCAAGGAAAAAACATCCAACCTCCATCCTGCATAAGATATTATCTCGCCGAGCACAACCCGATGAATCCCCAACCTGGCCCGGCCCGGCCCGGCTCGGACTCTGCCGGGGTTTGTTTATGCGAAAGACACTACTTTCCCAGTATTTGACCCAGCACATTTGGTACATTTATAAAACGTCAGCTCTTTTTTCAAGAGTGAATTATGATTTCTCTCTTTTCCATGTTTCTACTGTTCAACACAGTTTTCAACAAGTTTGGAAGCACCACAAACAACAATATGGACCATCATTTCATAAAACAAAGGCATAAAAAAAAAAAACAACTATGTAATGCAAGGACCTTTCAACTCTGGGGTCAGAGGTTGAAATCCTAATTTGTTTTTAGGTGTGTACATTAACATTTACATTATTTACCAGACGCCCTTATCCAGAGCGACTTACAGTCAGTAGTTACAGGGACAGTCCCCCCCTGGAGACACTCAGGGTTAAGTGTCTTGCTCAGGGACACGATGGTAGTAAGTGGGGTTTGAACCTGAGTCTTCTGGTTCATAGGCGAGTGTGTTACCCGCTAGGCTCCTACCACCCTGTGTGTATGTGCCCTGTGGTGGGCATAAGAACGAAATTTAAAGGCATTACAGAATTAGCAAATATAAAGTGAAGTGATGAAAAATGTGAAGTATTATATATATATATAAATAAAAATAAAAATAAAAAATGAGCATCATGTGTAAAAGGGTTACTGGATCCCTGATCCACTTCTGCACAGAGAGCCACAGCCTGAAACTGAAGGCGCGATGGGAACTGCAAAGAATCGGCTGACATTTTAATTAATCCCAATGTTTTACAAGTCCCTCAGCTCACGCGCACAGCCTGACCCAATTTCTGCCTTTACGGCGCCTATAAAGCATGCAACAAAGTGAGAGGACACCAAATCACAAGCAGGTGCCCCGAGGCGGTCGAGGCGGCGTTGAGCCTCGCTACCTTATCTGGAAACGTCCTGCCCGGTTGTGTTTGTGTGGCTGGGTGATTTACTCCGCAATTCTGCGCTTGGCACATGGGCACCCAAGCCCCATGCCAGAGCCAATCAGGTGTCGGCCTTAAAGAATCCCGACCACCGCCGAAAAGACTGAAGCCATGACTGTTTATTTCCGATCAAAACATCTTGTCCATACAAAACATCATTCAGTATATCAGCACTGGCACAGTTAAAGTTTTGGATGAAAACCATTGAGAAAAAGGTTACAAAAAACAGTCGTCACACGTGTTCCAATATTAAAATAAAAATGCACACAGAACAAAATAGAGTTTAGTACTTCAAAAATACTTTCGGTCACCCAACTACATTAGAGAACTACCAGCATTTTCGTAGTTGTAGTATGAATCATAGCAATGAACGTTCAGAACTATTAAAATGCACTACTGATTCAATGTCCAAAGGCACAAAGATACAAATAAAAATAGGCTTTAAAAAATAAAACTATACAGGTACACTGTAAAGACATTGTCACAAAGCAAAGAAGTATACTGTAAGGCTCAAATCCATCGACTATACAAACTCACATTGATTATAGAAATGTACAAAGGGCCGAAGTGGTGGTGTTTTATACCGTTTTCACCGTCTGAGATGGGAGTACTGGAGTATACAAAAATGTGGTTGCACACATCTGAACAAACACCCAACAAATAAAACCATGCTACGTTGTTATATTATTATTTTTTCCTCCGTCCTTCCCCCCCCCCCCCCATATATTCTGCGTGGGACAACATGCCAGTACCATGGTGAGGTCTGGAACAGCGAGGCAATATTTTGCAACCTTATAGACAGTGCGTCACCAGAAGCTATCAGACGAACAGACACACGCAACTCCACGGACCACAGGACGCACACCAGGGGACGAGGGGCGGGGTCGCGGTCCCATGAGCAAGGAGTGTATACCCCCCCCCACGCACACACACACACACACGCGCTCTCGCTAAAGAGGCTGGCAGCGGACATCAAAGAGCGCTTCTCCGCTGACCCCCCAGCTGGCGTTTTCATGCATCGGCAGCGGCCCTTCGGGGGGGTTCGGGCGGCAGAGAGGCAGAACATAACAGGTTACAGAACTACACAGACCGTAAATCCTTGGCAAAAAGGCAAACGTGAAAAAAATAAACGTTAAAAAGGGAGAAAACAATAACCTCACACGTTACTTTCAGTCTCCACATTAGCATTATTGCTAAGCCAGCCCCCTCATATAAAATCCTATTTATACATTCTTTTTATACCACGCTCCAAGCCAAAGGCGTCCTATTACAATTCTATTGCACAATATATGAACTTTTTTTTTTTAAATATTGGAAAGCATCACACAGAAGAAGGTAAAGGAACTCACATTTGTAACTAAGCAGCATGTGACCATTTGATTGCCCTGTGCAAAAAATGGTAGACGCCTTAAAAGAAGAGGAGGAAGAAAGAAAAAGCTACATCAGTGGCGCTGCCTACAGTAATTTCTGAAACGTTTGGGCGTTACATTAGCAGTTTTTCACACCAACGCCGTGCGCTCTGGAGGTTAGTCAGTCAGTCCAAAAAGGTCGCAAAGTGGTCAGTGCTACAGCACAAGCAGCGGAACATATATTAAGACCACATCCAGATAAAGGTACAGGTGGAGATGCACCTGGAGAAGCGATCTGTCAGAAGGTTGATGTTTTCTGGACCACACCGAAGAACCACCTCAACTGACATCCTCATCTCAAAGTGCTAAATTTTGCACAGTTTGGATTTCTTCTTTCAAATAGGAGACGTATGTTTATTTGTATATCTAGTAATGGTAAGGTTTCCTCAAGTAGTCTCCAGGGACCGGATCATCAAGGACTCATTTGAGGGTCTGAAGTGCCTCAAAAAACTTCAAACACGAGATGGAGAAGACTAGTTGAATGGTGGCCTGTACGTAATCGATAGCGTTGTGGAAATTAATCGCCTATATATCGATATAAAGTGCCTATATATCGATCGATCTATCTATGAGACAGTTGTAGTATGAAGGAATTTCACATGAAAGTCAGCAGAAATAAGCCACAACGTCCCCTCATATGAGCACTGAACACAATGGCGGGCTGCTTGTGAAGGGTAGGGCCCTTCAAACGTTTCATATGATAACCTGCGGGACAATTAAAAAAAAAAGCGCTTCACTACGTTTAAATGCAATCACGTCTGAGGTTGTGCTGCGGAGTGAACATTCTGCACTCTAGTGTTGTGACCTCAAATAAAACAGAGCAAAGTGACACTGCTTTTGCTCTAGCTGACTTATTCGACTTTCCTTTCAAGCATGTTTAATCTCAGATTAGCCTGTGGTTCAGAAATGGCCTCAATTGAAACGGGCGTGCTAATCAATCACCTCTACCACCCACTTCCCATGATGCTCGTGTGCAGCCGCACTGCCCACATGCTAAATCCTAACGCACATAAAGGCATGTAGAGCAAATGCCATTAGCTTATCACCAACCGACCATAAGATGCTTCACTACAGTGGGGTTATTATCATGCCCATCAATCGTCAATATGAAGATTGTCTACACAAGTGTATAGTAACAAAATCTATAAAAAAAACAATTTAGCATCGTTACAACTGTCCTACCCAAGCTACGACTACAGCGTACGATCTCGATGCTCTTCTTTCCTCATCTGTAAGACTCGGTACAGTTTTCAGCACTTATTTGGGTAAGGCGTAAAAAAAAAAAAAAAAAAAAAAAAAAAACCAGCCCATCACAGCCTGAACACCATTATCACTTCAAGTTTCTTTCAACCAACATCTGAACATTGAAATCAGAACATTTTGACACACATAATGTTAGAAGTTGTACATATAATACCTTATTTAGAGCTTCTTTTTTTTTTTTTTGTATTCGGCAGAAATAAAAAAAGAACAAATTCACATTACAGAAATAATACAGATGTGTTCAGACGTCACTGCTTTGTCATTTTAACAGAAATGTGGGATCAGATCCACCCAGGCGGCCAGTCCAGTGTGCGTTCTCCAACTTCACAGTGACTGAGAGCGATCCGATGGGAATGGACATGTCTCTCATTCGATTGTGATGGACAAGAGCGCTTTCTTCTCCCTGTGATCGTCCCCTCCCCCCTCCTCTTCCTCATCCTCCTCCTCTTCCTCCAGCACCCTGGGAGAGTTGATGGGAGCACTGGCCTTGGTTTTGTCCGACGCCGCCACCCCCCCGGCCTGGCCCCTGCGGGCCCCAACCGAGGCTTCGGCTGCGGCAGGGTGGAGCTCGCAGTTCTGGGTGGAGGAGACCTGGGAAATGACGGGCGTCTGGACAGAGGATGAGGAGCTGCCTTCAAATGTGTGGTCCGCCATGGGGAAGTGGCCCAGTGACGCCTCCTGCAGGTCACTCAGGTACTCGGGGAGGAGGAACTCACTGGGCAGCAGGGGAGAGAAAGACACAAACGCTCACACACGGATGACAGCACGAGGCACAACGCGTACGCACAACCAGCACCTGCCAGAGATTACAACACCTGTAAAGCCGCAGACAGTGATGAGAAAAAAAAAAAAAAAATGAAAGAGCCCGACTCCGTCAGGTCATGACGTGTAAACATGCACGGAACCACAGGAGCAAGACCGCAGCGAGGGCCGTCCCCCGGAGCAGCGCACACCTGTCTGCGAGGCCGGAGGGGACCTGGGCGGCTGGTTCTCGTTTTCCCGAGCCGGGACGTTTCTGAACGGTGGCCAGCACATTGCCTCACTCCCGTTTGGCGAGCTCGGCTCGCCGCTGTTTGTTTTAGCTGGACGCAGATGGGGGAGGCCGGGACAGAGGGGAGTTTGGGAGTGTGGCTGGACCGCTGACGGTAAGCACAATGGGGACATGTGCCCAAAGCTGCCATGTACGTAGGGTAAAGTCACACCGGTGTTTTGGTGTCAATTCGCCAATGACTGCTAGGTGAGGTCTCTGTTCATTATGGTATGGGAATAAATTAAAATAATTTAAATAAAACTCAAAAACATTCAGAACATACAAACACACACATAGATATCCATTGACAGCATAACAGCCATAACATTAAGACCAGGTGAAGTGAATCTCACTGAATGGGTGACAATGTAGACTTTCTCGAGGAACTAATGTAGCTCAAACTGCTGAAAAGATTAAAAGTCCCCTACTATGAATTTCTTTTTGCTTTTATATCGGTCTTAGTTGTCCCCTAATATTAACTCTTTCCAAAATTCAGCCTTGGTGTCCAGTCCCACAATGAGAATTCCTCAGGACGCGCGGTTTCTGTGTCTGTAGCTTTAAATGACAATGAGGAGGAGAGAGGTGGGACGAGGAGGAGAGCGGACAATAAAAGTTGAGGGGGCATTTGACAAAATGGCAACACTTCCTGGATGATGCGAATTGGAAGTCGTGTCTGTGTTTTTCCAGAAGAAGATAGGTGATTCCGCTGGTTCTTCAGAGTCTCACGTGACAGACAAAAAATAAATTTGTGCTCATTTTTACATCCAATCACTGAGCAACTGCAATGCTTTGCACGTTTGGAAGCCATGACGGCCAGTGGAGATGATGTTTTAGGGGAGGGGTGGGAAAAAGCATGAGAAGCAGGAGGTAACCTTTCCCCTTATGATGTCATAAGGGGACAAATTTTAGATCCGACCGTCTGAGTTGCCGCTCTCTGAACGGTGAAGCTCTCTTTACACCTATCGCCATTTCTAGCCACTGCTGGAGCATAGACTGGCCAGGGGAACTCGTATTAATGTTAAATCATCTCACAAAGTCCAATTTTCATGATAGGGGACCTTTAATGCTGGTTCTGTAGGAAAGGTGTCAGAATACAAAAAATGGTTCAAGAGTGGCTTTAAGAATGTAACAATAAGCTGTGTTTACTTGGCTGCCAAATTCTTCATGGTGCAACTGAGGGACGAAAATACACAAATGATTCGCTACCAACAGCTTGGTATCAGAGGTCTAGTGGAGTCCATGACTGGACGAGTCAGAACTGTTTTTCTGGCAAAAAGTGGATGGACTCAATATTAGGCATGTGGTCATAATGTTATGGCTGATCAGTGTCCACACCTACATACAGAATATCTGTAACATGACCATCAATATGCTGCGGCACAAAACACTTTAAACAACAAAAAAAAAATGCATAATTGAGAGTGCATGCAAGCCAAGGTTGATATTAAAAATATAAATTAAAGGGGTAGGTCATAAGAAAAATAAATAAAGACGCTCAATGTTCAGCTTCCTGATGTTTTAAGCTCTACAACAATTACCAGTTTCAAACTGAACTATTCTATGTGTACTCCTGTGTCACTACGTGACTTCAGATACACACATAAAACCTTCCCAGACATTTCATGGATGCACCTTTGAGAAGAAGAGGGAGCTTGCTTTATGTCCACTAGTTGCAGCTCTGCTGAAGCTTATAGATTCAAACACAGGGTTACTGGCCCAGCTATCAAAGACCAAGTGATGAAATCAGAATCATTCACATGTGCTTAGACAGCAGTTCTCAACCCCATCCCACACACGGCCCGCCTCCCAGGACGTGTTCGCTCCAACACCTCCATAATCTGGAGCAGGTGACTAATAATAACAGCGCAGTGGTGCATGTGGCGGGTTGAAAAGGTACTCGGCGGGGGTCCTGCAGGAACAGGTTTGAGAACCAACGTCTTCATATAAGCCAACACAGCTGCAGCGGGAGGAAATTGATGTAAAAAATTCCTATCAAACATGCACTGCTGCATTAACCGGGTGTGTTGAGAAAGGCTTATTCTGTAATATTCCTTCTTGCCAAACTCCTCACCTGGTCTGGAAGTAGTTTGCTAGCTCTGACGCCTCATGGTTGAGACTCCTCAGGTGTACGATTAAATTGCCGGAGTTGGTAAACATGGCGCCGCACGTTTTGCACTCGTATATCCGCGGCTTGCGGATGATGTGGCGGGAGACCCTCATGTGGTGCTTATATTCACCGAAGGAAGTGAAAGTGGCACTACAGATCTGGCACCGGAAACAGCGTTTACCTTCGTGCTTCAGACGGTGCATCTTTAAGGAGTAGGCCCGCGTGAACTTTTTCCCACAGCGGTCACACTGGAAGGGCTTAATGCCTGCCAGAGAAACAACAGGGGCCTGGCGTTACCTCACAGTACAGTACAGTACAGTACAGAAGAGAAAGTGACAGGCAGGCAAGGAGAAATCGAGGCCAGACTCACGATCCCTTACACAGGGACATGGCGTACTGTACATCCCAAATGTAAAAAAATGGTCACCGGTCTGCATCACATGAAATGACAAACTGTTTTAATTAATATCGGCTAAAGGTTATTAACAAAAGCAAACTCTAAATATTGAGAAAGTACCAAACATCCAGCGAAACCAAATAATGTTGTTGTGATGGGAGTATGATGGACTTAATCTGAAGAACATCACCCATGCCAACTTTGGGGTTCAGTTGTGAGAAACCCATCAACCTATGTGTCAAGTCAGAAGAACCTTGTTGGATGATGCTAATGTGGCTTTCATCATTTATTCGACCACTGATTGTAGCTATGCAACCACCATCCCACTGAAACGCAGTTCTTCCGCTTCTCAAACATTACAAACTAGCGTTTCTCCAACTGAAGCCGGATCATCTGCTAACTGATATGCATTCTGCTCAAATGCGATCCAGACAAGGCCTTATCTGCCAAGAGCGATCCTTCTTCTTCACATCTACTGTAATGTCACAGTCAATGTGTACTCCCAGTTTGATGAATCTGTTGCCAGTGTTAAGGTCACTAATGGCAGGAATCCGTAAAAGCTCCGGTCCCTGGAGAACCTGCCAGCATTTGTATGGCTCTGAAATAAAGGTCTAACCACAATTTGTGTCGATCGAGACATGTGTCATGTGCCACCATGCAGAAAAGTATAACCTCGAAACAACAAGCTTTAGTAATCTGCTGAAGATGGTGGACAATATTCACCACATTCTAATTAGATTTTCCAAGCAACGACAAACGAAGCCCAAATGTTAAAATTAATGGAAATTAACGTAAACAAAAAAAAAAAACTACCCCCCCCACCCACCGAGACTGATTCAAAATGTAATGTTAGTTGGATCAGAGACAGCAGCATGGTGAGAAGCGGTCAGACCTCCTCACCAGAATGGATGAGCATGTGCTGTTTGAGGTTCTGAATGCGTGTGAATCGGACCCCACATGTGGGGCACTGGAAGGGCCGTTCGGGTACATTCAGGCCGGGCCGTGTGGAGGGGCTGATGTACAGGTGGTAGGGGTACTGGACGTTCTCCAATCTGAGGATAGAAACGCAACAATAAAGGGCATATGGAGGAAAATTTTATTTAGACAGCAATTTATTTTAATTGTCTTTAATCTGGCCAGGCCAGATTTATAGCTACATCTTGACATTAATTAAAATGATCCAAAAAAGTCTACACTTCGGTCATGCATAAAGAAATACAAGACCAAAAAAGAAGAAGAAAGCACAGCTCTCCCTGACCCTCTTTGTTTTTGCATCACGACACTCCTCTTTTTTTGCAATTACTCCAGCACATAAGCCGAAATCCAGGAACTTTCCGACAACTGCTCCAAATAGCTTCTGGCCTGTTGGCAGCATACCTACCCCCCCCCAACAGCCACAAAAAGAACCCCTCCACCTTCTCTCTTTATGGACAGTGCGCTCTCGCAAAGAGAATGGAAACAGGAACAATGAAAAATAACATGGGCCTTTCTTTAAACCGTATAAAAAGTGGAAAAGATAATGAAGCTGCAACAACGTAAAGCAGTTCCACCCTCACCGTTCATCCTCCTCCATGTGGCCGGTGGTGTTGGGCGTCCCCTGAATGGACTGCAACCCTTCTGTCACTCCTTCATCTATTGACCCTGTGGAGACAACAGCTCTTGAAAAAAAAAAGAATCGCTAACCAATGCTGTTCTGACTTGGGAGACGTCCAGAAGATAAGATCTGCTCCTCAACAATCAGAACAGCCTGACGGTAATGAAGCGGTGCCGTGCCCTTAAACAAACTCAACGTGGCTGGATGAAGACTGGAAATAATCACGAGTGTGAACACAACAGGCCCGCTCAACTTTTAACCCCAAAAACTGCTAAATTGAGTAAAAACAAGGGTAATGAGTTCCAGACTTAAACGGCAACTCAAACAAATATCCCGAGGGACGGGAACCAGGCTCGAATTCCAGCACGGGACTGCAGGTACAGTGCATCATTTTATTAAACTGCCGCGACTATATATATTTTTGCCTGTAGGTTTATAACAATGCCAGATCATTTTTGTCAAACGCTGTTGTGAATTAGGGATGCCAAGGTATAAATGTTCTATATGCCACACTGACATTTTTATCCAAATTGGTGAAATTCTTGCACTATATACTGTATGCAATTATTATGCAATTTTATTTTTAAACCCACATTTCACCCACTTTTTTGTTTGTGCCCAGTCTACTGTTTACTGACACATGGTTTATATTGCAAGTCAACTTGCAATACCAGTTAAATTAGATCCCCCTTCCCACCTAATTCTTGCCTTAACTGGACATTATAGGACAAAGCAGCAGATGGCGTCTGTGGCCAAACCTGTGTAAACGGCCCTTATTCGAAGCAGTGAAGGGAAGATAGTAGGGTGGTAGTAGCCTAGTAACACACTCGCCCATGAACCAGGACACCCAGGTCCCACTTACTACCATTGCGTCCCTGAGCAAGACACTTAACCCTAAGTTGCTCCAGGGGGGGACTGTCCCTGTAATTACTTATTATTGTAACTACTTACAGTCACTCTGGTTAAGGGCGTCTGATAAATGCTGTAAATGTAAATGGAGAATTCTGCTTGGTGTAGTGTAAACATCTCTATCAATGAACCTTCATGACGTGGCAGAAACGTGACCTTAATCCTGATTTGCAGCATTTTTTTTAGATTTCTGAATACGTGGCAGGAGGCCGGTAGAAAAAGATGAAGCAACCTTTCTTTCCAACGCACTTTCTTTACAACAAAGTGAAAAAGAAAACGGAGCATCTTCCGTGTCTGGAAGGACGTAGATTATTCTGTAAGGCCATACAGGGTATTGTGCAAGGTAATATAATAATCTTTCATTTGTGAAATGGGTTTGAATAAAAGAAAATGTAGTTTTTGTCTATTCTAATAACTACTTGTTCTATATTGACTGATTTAAATAGAATTGCATAAGTAAAATACAAATTTCATTGATGAAACTAAGACTAATAAAGACTAAAATTAAAACGAAGACAGGCCTAGCTCTTACATTTACAGCATCTAGCTGTGTGTGTGTGTGTGTGTGTGTGTGTGTGTAGATGGTACCGATAGAGGAGGACTGTGGGCTGATGAGAAGGTCCTCCTGTGCATGTTCACTGCCTGGCACTGTCTGCTGATCACTGAGGGAGCTGTGCGAGGCGCTGACGGGCTGCGACGCCTCCTCGTGCACCTCCTCGTCACTGAGACGCTCGACTTTCACTTGGACGTCCTCCTCTTCTGTCCCACCACCTCCGCCCCCTCCTCCAGCCCCTGGCACCATGCCCCTGGGGCCATCGCAGGACAGGTACTCCACCAGCACCCGCCCGCCCGGGTCTGGACCGGGCGCCGCACCCGTCTCCAGCAAGCCCTCGGGCAGCTTGGACTTCTCTGGAGCGAAGCGCCGGTCGATGCTGAACGGGTACGTCCAGGTGAAGGCCAAGGAGGGATCCAGGGTCGGGGCCGAGCTTTCCGGAAACGACGAGGACGAGGGTGAGGGGTTGGGGACCTGCGGGGAGGACGAGGACGCCGGCTGCGGGCTGGTGAAACCTTTGCGTTTACGCCGCGACTCTCGGCACACGGGCATGGTCCGCTCCACCATGCTGCACTCTGAAGACACTGGAGATGGGGACAGGCCGTCCAAAGGTGCCAGCGTACACCCGGACGGACCCTCCGGAGCGTCCTGCAGGTCCGGCCTGTCCTGCCCGGGGGCGGCGGCACCGCTGACCGCGCTGTTCCCAGCAGCCCCTGCAGAGTTCCACAGGATACTGGACTTCATGAACTCCGAGCAGGTGTTGGCCACGGCGAACATCTGCATGTAGCTGGCGGCGGCGAGCACGTCGATGATGTTCTCCGTGCTGATGGACAGGGTGGAGGTGTAGGCGTACTCCAAAAGCGGCGCGAAGCCGGCCACGGTCACATGGTGCAGGTCGAGGACCGGCTTGTCTTCCGCCCTCCTCCCCTCCCCTTCGCTGGGCTTCCCGGACAGCTTCGCCCGCAGGAAGTCGCTGCAGCACGCCAACACCACTTTGTGGGCGGAGAAGAGCTGGCCCTGGACCCGGATGGTGACGTCGCAGAAGTGGCCCTCACTGCGCAGGGCGTTCAGCTTGTCCAGCAGCTCCTGGCTGTGGTTGGGGGAATTGTGGGTAAAGGTTTTAACACCCATCCTGCAGGGTGTCGGCCGGCAATGCTTTCCTGTAAGAGATGCAGCGTATGGACAGTTACAATAACATAAAACCACTCATATATGGAAAATCATTTAACACCTAATTGTTTAATGGCATTTTATTTGTCATTCTTTGTGATGTTCTTTTATTTAATTGTTACGTACCTAGCATTGCCAATTTTTTCATAATTATTAACCCAGCCAAACATTCTATTTAGACCTAATAATGGTCTATTAATGGTTCCCTAAGACCATAGTAGTAGTACAGTGCCAACCATAAGAAGGTCTGTCACTTCTTTATGAGATATAATGGTCATTTGTATAATGTAAGAGCATATTAAAATATGGCTCTGTGGATCCATATTCCGGATCAGGATTACTCGGCGCACGGCTGGAATTCAGTGACAATAGCCCATAAGCATGAATAAGCTTCAAAATACTCGCAGTGCCTGACCCCGTAATTCTTTCAAGCCCAAACAAAATCTCACAGACAACATCTGCCGAGAATTTACATTCTGCTGGCTGGATTCGTCGGAGTTTCTCAGAAACTGTCGGCACACACGTCTAAATTCAGACATACTAATGTCCGAGAGGGTGCTTTTTTCCCCCACTTGGCCAGTAAGGACAATGACACCCTGACCCACACTGTTTAAATTTCACAATTACGGGATCGCTTGCATTTCATGAGTGAAGTCAGTCGTAGCGGTGAGATTTGCCAGAACCTCTGGAATAATATTTCGGAATTCACAGCGGGCTACATTTCATTCCTGCACGGTTTTAACAAGACATTGAGGACGACGAATGGGAGGTTCATGCAGTCTTTCGCTGAAGCTTATTTTGCAAAGTCCTCAAAAAAGGCCTCATGCAACAGAGTGTTGCATACAGCAGCTTTATTTCCATGGGTGGGCCCATGTTCACATTTTACTACTGCTGATGCAGCAGAAGCACATGAAAAGATGAACAAACAAACTGTTGCTACTTGCGGACAGAACTGGGCTTCTAATATCTGGATTATGATACATCAAAAGTTCCTATTTTTAGAGAACAGCAGAATGCAGACCGTCCGTATGTGCTTTGCATGTAACCCGGGTTCAACCACAACATGAGAGCCCAACCCGGGGCCCTTAAAAGCAGAGAATACGGTAATGGGGTGAAGACGTTACCCATGCAATGATCGCAATTTATTCAATTTATTCATTAAGTCACGGAAACCAATCACAACAGCAAGGCTTTATTCAAAATCTTCAACTCGTCAATCATTCCACAAGTGAGCTGTACATAATTTCCAACTTCACCCGCAGAAGCATGAATGAATTCATTCCCAGGAAACAACAAGTTTCGCAGCGTAATGCTTGTAAGACACCGTGTTGGGGGGCGTGTCTAAAGGGGAAAAGGAAAACAATAAACATAAACAATGCAACTTGGCCGAGGGGGCGTGGCTCCACGCCGCTGCTGCTGCTGTTGTTGACGTCTTATTTTTTTAACCCTCGGGGCTCAGAGCTCGCACCGAGCCATGCGCCACGCGAAGTTTAATACAATTCTACAAGCGATCAACCCAATGCTTGTAAGACACCGTGTTGGGGGCGTGTCTAAAGGGGGAAACAATAAACATAAACAATGCAACTTGGCCGAGGGGGCGTGGCTCCACGCCGCCGCTGCTGTTGTTGTTTACGTCTTATTTTTTAACCATCGGCGCTCAGAACTCGCACCGAGCCATGCGCCGGGAGGTGCAAACCACGCCAAATGTAATACAATTGTACACGAGATCAGGCCGTGCTTTAGGTTGTGGCCTGCAAAAAAAAAAAAAAAAAAAAAAAAAACGAAAACATGTGGAGAAGACTAACGTCGGCGACAGCGGGAACGGCACGATTCTTTTCTCTTATTATCTAATTCCCCTGGAATTTATTTATTCACGAATGAACAACATCGTCCTTTTTTCATGACAATACTGTTAATAACCCGTTAGAGAAATTAAATAAGCAGCTAAGCAGGACTAAGCTCGTGTTCAATTTGCATGCATACGGAAAACGTGTTTGACGACTGCGAAATAATTTTTTATTTTTGCGGTATAACGTCAACGTACCTAACAGAGAAAAGGAACAATCCGGAGGGAGGAAGAAAAACAAGCACGCAGCCAGTGGCGGGCATGAGGCGGTTAACGGCTAACGGCTAGCGGCTAGCGGCCCCGCTGGTGACGCTCCGCAGCTTCGTTCGCCGCAACATGTCACCGGCGCCGGGTGCTGGTTCCAATCCGCGCCCCGTGCGCCACCGACCGGGAGGGACAGCCGAGCCCGCGTCGATCTGGCCCGGCTCCGGCGCCCGCTCATTCCCTCTGCGCGGGTAGCGTTAGCTTTAGCCTTAGCTCCCCCCAGCAGCCCGGGAGTTCAGCGTCGCTCCGTGTCGGTCCCAGAATTCCGTGCGCGCACAGCGGCGGAGGCCGGGGCTGCAGACGCGCGCACTCCTTCTACACAAAACCCAAAAATGGGTAGAAAGTCACGTTGGGTCGAATCTGTAATTAGTTTGGTTGCATTTACCAGACGCCCTTATCCAGAGCGACTTACAGTCAGTAGTTACAGGGACAGTCCCCCCCCTGGAGACACTTAAGTGTCCTGCTCAGGGACACAATGGCAGTAAGTGGGATTTGAACCTGGGTCTTCTGGCTCATAGGCGAGTGTGTTACCCGCTAGGCCACTACCACACCATCTGCACACCAAGCACGCACGTTGGTATCACATATACAACACACACACCGGATCCTTTTTTAATCGCGGTTGTTGGTGTAAAAAATATCCCAACCCAGCCTAACATTTTACTCCTGGTCATTTTCAGCAGGTAGGAAATTCGTGTGTCTCGTTTGAATGGCCTGTAGCCGTGTTTTTACTCTACATTTACCTGAAGCGCTTATCCAGAGTAGGTACAGGGACAGTACCCCCCCCCAGGAGCAACTCAGGGTGCGGTTTGGAAATGAATGCCCTCTGCCATGCGAGGTGATGGCATGCGGTGTCGTGCTTTCTCCGCCTGTCTGCTGAACATTGTTCTACCGGTGTTGTGGAAATACGAGATTGCGTTGGCATGGCTTTCCCTCGGGGGAACCTTCCCATTAACGTCATTCTTACGCTGAAACTCAGGCCTGAGACCGCCTTAGTCTAGGATTTGTGACTCGACTACGACCATTGTTAGACAACTTATTACATATCAGTGTATTAGTTATTACATAATATAATGTCGTAAACACATATACCACGCTGCCACAGAATTAAAATGACAAGACTGCAGATTCGGTGATGACATATTTCAGTAAATGACTTTATTATTTGACATTTCTGGACAGACAGCAGCATCAAGAAAAAAAGAACGTAACAAACAGATGACTACTGGTAGAAAAAATAAATAGCTATAACAATAGCACTGTACAGACCTTCACTGAAGGGATATGATGCTTTTGTTTCCGATCTACATACTTTTGAATAACTTTTTCTTATACACAAGGAATGCAATCAACACTTGCCTACAAAAGCATATATGAATAAAATTATTCTGAAGTCAGGGATTAGTTAATTTAGGGATATTCTTTCCCACTTTTACTCTTTTATTGGACATTGCATAAACACAAGTAGCCTTCGGAGTGTTTTTCATTAAAAAAAAAAAAAAAAGAATTTCTTTGCTTGTTACAACATGTTACTGGCCAAAGAGTGTAAAAACATGAGACATGTTCCTACAGACATATTCCCATAAACCATAACCTCCAAAAAATTATAATTTGCAACACCTCAGCATTAATGTACCGACATATGTTAGGGCTGAGGTTCTTTTTGTGTTTGGGTTCCACAAACAATGAAAAATGTCATAAATATGTCACTGAAAATAATTATGGTATAAACAGGGATCCACGACTGAACCACAATACAATTCTCTCATTATTGAAATGAGACATATGGTTTTAAAGTTGATTTTACTTTTAAACTACCTTCAAAATAAAGACATGTCTGTTTAATTATCAGAAAATGATGATTATAATGAGCTTACAAAATGGTTAAATCAGCTTCCCGCCACAAATAGCTGTCATAGTGTAGTTATAGTGTATCATAGCTATCTGTGTTGAATAAAGAAATGCTCTTGCAGTTCCAAAGGTGATCCAGTGTTCCTAAACATGCATAGTTCCACATTTTCATTTGTCATATAAGTTATCATTTTTCATTTAGACTCCCAAGGAAAAACGCCCGTTTTAGATCTTTGCCATAAAAAGGTCGCTGAAAATAAATAGCGAGTGTCCAGCTTTAGACAGAGCCTCAGTTCTGTTCAACGTGGATTCATAAAACCGAATACTTTGCAGATCAGAGGTATTTGACCAGTCCAGCAGAGACTCAGCAGGATTGTTAAAAGGACCGTTTCTGACAGTATTTTAATGAGAGTTATTATGAGAATATCAAAGCATTATTATCATTTGAGGTAGATATCTGTGGGGTGTTTAAAAAAAAAAAAAAAGTTCAATAGTGGTTATAAAAAATGCAACGTCTAAGAAAAAGGTAAACCAATTAGAATCTGTTGACTAGCGCTCATCTGGCGTAAGAGGGACACTTAGCTTGAGCAGTCCTGGTAAAAGCACTCCCCGGAGAGCGCGTCAGGCCTCCTGTCGGGGTTGCACCGCGCCGCCTCCGCCGGCTTGCCCGTGTAGTCCATGCAGACGACGCTCCGGCGCCGCTCGCCGCGGCCGCACGTCCGCGAGCAGGCCGACCACGGGCCCATCTGCCACACGGGACACGGCAGGTCGGCGCAGGGCCGGATGTCCGCCGGCCGCAGGTCCACGTCGCAGAAGTAGGACGCGGCCCCCGCCGCGTCCCGGCAGTCCACGCTCCGGCGGGACCAGCCGGAGCCGCAGGTCTTGGAGCATTCTGACCATTCGCCCAGGACCCAGTCGTCGCCACCGAACGGAAGGAGGGCGTGCGGGGACAGCCGGCTGTCCGCGTGGGGCTTGCTGAACGGAACGTCTCTGGGGAGGAAGAAGGTGTACTTGATCCTGGGAGGGGACGAGTCCCCCGCGGTGGACAGGACCTGCACCGTGACGGCCTCGCTGAGCTTCTGGAAGCTCAGGATCCGCTCCAGGGTGGTGGAGGAGCCGCTGTAGCGGAGGACGGCGCCGGGGACCGGGATGTCCTGCTCTGCCGTGGAGACGGAGAAGTTCCCATTCAGGATGTAGTCCCCATCGTCCGCCTTCAGGGCCAGGTAGTTGCCGTCATGTTTAATCCCGCGATGGCTGCGCTGCTTGATGTCGATGTTGGTGGCTCCGGCCGGGATGGTGACCACGTCGTTATAGCCGTAGCTGTGGGAGCCAATCCGATATCTTAGAATCCTGTAATATCCCATAAATGACAGAACATTTGGGATGAGGTCAACAGCTGGTCTTACGTGGCTTTGTTGAGGGAGCCGGTGATCTTCCTACAACTAGCGCCGTCGCCACCGCAGACGCCGCACTTGTCCAGCCTCAGGCTGGAGCCGATCACCTGGTCGCAGCCTGCCTTGACGCACTGGCCCTGCACGCAGATGGAGGTCGTGTCCGGCCCGCAGGTGGTTCCGTCGATGACCTGCGCGGCAAAAAACAGGCTCAGGGCTTCACCCCGACAGAGAGAGAGAAGGCCGAGCGCGGAGAATGGCGTAACGCGGCACCTTCGGCTCGAAAACCTTGAACTCGTTGCTGCCCTTCGCCCGGCAGAAGAGCTTGCATCGGTCGCGCGGGGAGACGCCGGTGTACTTGGGGGTCCACCGCTTGGCGTTGCCGTGGGCGTCCAGGTACCGGTCGCTGTTGTACCTCTCGCACTGCTCCTCCCGGAAGCTCCTTCCTGCGGAGACGGAGACACTCAGCGTCCCCCTTTCCAGCCGCGATATTTGGCAGGTGAGGCGGTAGTAAATCCTGCTTTGCTTTTTATTTATCGCCCGTGGCCTGAAGGGGCCTGGCGCGCTTTGTGACAGTTTTAAAGGCCCATAAACCCCTGCTGCGTGCCGGGGATAAAACGGCGGCGGCGCGGGACGGGGGGGACTTGCCGTGGTCGTCGGCGCAGCGCTCAGTGTTGCACGACTGGTATTTGACCCTCTGGCCCACGCAGTAAACTCCTCCGCTCGCGGGCTCCGGGTCGCTGCACTCGCGGCGGGAGAAGTGGACCCCGCCTCCGCAGCTCCTGGAGCACGGCCCCCAGGGACCCCACTCGCCCCATCCTCCGTCCACCGGCACCTACAGGAGAGCACAGGCCTGGGTGTCATTCCTCATCTCCCCGCCCTCGACCCGTATTTATCACTGGCCGGTGCCAGAAGACCCAGGTTCAAATCCCACTTACTACCATCGTGTCCCTGAGCAGGTCACTTAACCCTGAGTGTCTCCGGGAAGGGACTGTCCCTGTAACTACTGACTGTAAGTCGCTCTGGATAAGGGCGTCTGGTAAATGCCGTAAATGTTGGCACCTGTCCACCGTACGTGTTACGGCCTCCCGGCTGGCGTTTCATTTCTCGTGGTTTTTACGAGCTGGCACAGAGAAGCTGTCTGACAGACAGGGGTCGCGAGCTGGATTTAACCAGGCCGTGCCGAATTTAATCTCACATTTTGAAGGGGCTTTAATGAACACAACGTGACTCCGTTTCTTTTTTAAAGTGTTGCCTCCAGAAAGGAAGGCGCCTTTATAAAGGTCTCTGCAGCCACCATCCTGGCTGCTATGCGAGGGGGGGGGGCTGGCTTCGTTTTTAAAGGTGCGGGGATGGTAAAGGTGGTAAAAGGAACAAAAAAACGCCACGTGGCAGCCGTAAATCGCGTCGGAAGACATTGCAGACGTTTCGGACACCCTGGCAGGTAAATTCCGAGGTGGAGACACGCGTTCCGGGGTCCGCATACCTCGTCTTCCTCTTTCGCCCGGCCCGACGTGCATGCGCCGCGGGCACAGGTGCCCCCTTCGCCACACGGCGTGCCGTCCGCCCAGGGGAGGCTCCCGTTGCGAGTGGTGCACTGCGGCCGGCCCTCTTCCCGGCACCACAGCTGGGAGCAGACCTCCGGGGCATCTGGACAGTGGGCGAAGTCCTCACCGAAAGCCTGCTGGCACTGGCGGTCCAGCCCGTATGTGTTACCTGGGGGCTCCGCCGGCAATGGCAGGGACTGCTCCGGTTGGTCCAGTAAGCAGTCACCTGGATTTACAGACAAACCACATCAATGTCCAACCATCTCGATCATTAATGCAATTCAAACTTTTATTGAAAAAATGAACACTTTCCTGTAACAAATACACCATTTGGAGACAATGTTTAGCACCCATAGATTAAACAAAATCCAAGATTAAATCCCTCTCTTAAAAAGACGTTTTTAAGGCTGATAACTTTATTAAATTAGATTTCCAACGTCACTTTACATTTACGGCATTTACCAGACGCCCTTATCCAGAGCGACTTACAATCAGTAGTTACAGGGACAGTCCCCCTGGAGACACTCAGGGTTAAGTGTCTTGCTCAGGGACGCAATGGTAGTAAGTGGGATTTGAACCTGGGTCTTCTGGTTCATAGGCGAGTGTGTTACCCACTAGGCTACCACCACCCTACCCATTACCACTACCACTTTCCAAATATTAACACAAAAAAAAACAAAAAAACAACTGTAAAAGTGCAAGTGAAAGATTTATGGTACTTCTGTCTAAGGTTAGACCTCGATTTAACCTGCGGTGAGTGTCCACCTGAAGCAGAAATATAGGAATAGGAAGCTGCATGTGAACAGACTGTATTCATACGGAAGACGGCTCAAGCTTCGTTTTTTAGGTCCTTTCGTTAAGACGTAACTGCTCCATGGAGAACAATGACTTGCAGGCAGAAATTGAACTCTTGGGCCTTCCAGACACCTAAATTCCACGGCGTCTCCTATAACACGCTCCACCACGCGTTCCACCTGCACGTCCAGACCTACGAAGAGTTCCTTCTAAACGACTGACCGGCCGAACACGCAGCGTCAGCACCGCCAGCTTGTTGTGCACCTGCTGCGTGCGATTTTCGGCGCCGGGAAAGATGGTTGTAGCCTAATGGGTAACACACTTGCCTATGAACCAGAAGACTACAGAGTCACAGGTTCAAATCCCACTTACTACAATTGTGTCCCTGAGCGAGACACTTAACCCTGAGTGTCTCCAGGGGGGACTGTCCCCTGTAACTACTGATTGTAAGTCCCCCTGTATAAGAACGTCTGATAAATGCCATAAATGTAAATTTAAGACAACGTGCTGGGCCACACTCGACTCTTCTTTGAGGGAGAACGGTCGTTAACCCCGGAATGCGTGACTCACAGGACGCGAGTCGGAGAAATACGGAGGCGTTGCGAGTGCAGACCGAAAGTATCGGCCGCGTATAAGTCAGCAGGCGGGGGGGGGGGGGGTATCTGGCCCCGCCCCTGCTCGCTTCTGCCCTCCCATGAGCCCTTTCACCTGACGGGAGTACAGGGCCCCGCCTGGCACCGCAGGCCCAGCACCGGGGAGCGGGCGCAGCTTGTTAGTTTTGACACTCTCAGCAAAATTACACCGTGTGGTTTTCGGAGGCGCTTATTTGCGGTCGGGGGAGCGAGTTAAGGCAGAAAGGGCACGGTAAAAAAAAAAAAAATTCTTACCGCACTCTAAGTTCAAAATTACCCAGTACGCTCACTTTGGCAGGTTTCCGTTTACTCCATAAGGAAAGACTAATGTTTTAGGGCAAACCCCTCCGGAAGGAACGTGGAAAGTAATGACTTTTTCGGTACGCTTCTGGAGGGGAAATGTAAAAAACTGACATATAAAACACCTGTCAATAAAAGTAATCCGAAACAAGCGCACTTCCAGCCGCGGAACGCAGCAGAGCGCGAAGGAAGCGGTACCGTGGCCGTTGTCGAAGAACTCCGAGACGTACAGGGCACTGCAGGGGGACCAGGGGAGGGTCCTGTTGAGGTGGACGAACAGAGGGGCCATCATGTGGTGTCCGTCAACGTGGCCGAACCACTTCTCGCAGTTCTTGGAGTCATCGTGCGGCATGCTGAGGACGTGACCTACAAATGGCACGTTATATCCGTATTATATATCCATTGGCACGTTATATCCAATTTTAGCTGAATTCATTGCAATTTCTACTTTGTGTGAATATCTTGGAGAAATAAAGTGAAGTGATACACAGCAGCACAGCGCCTGGTGCACACAGTGAAGTTTGTCCTCTGCATTTAACCCGTCACCCTTGGTGAGCAGTGGGCGGCCATGACAGGCGCCCGGGGAGCAGTGTGTGGGGACGGCGCTTTGCTCAGCGGCGGATCGGGATTCGAACCGGCAACCTTCTGATTACGGGGCCGCATCCTTAACCGCTGGGCCACCTGACTGATGACGGCTAATTATGATTGTGTGTCTCGGCGTTTTGCATGTAAAAGAAGTCCCAACACTCCCCTAAAAAGCAACTTTCCAGGAATGGCCGTGCGCAGACGCGGTTCACAGCACGTTATCCTGGAATGTTCATCTCGGGCTCCCTCTCCGCGCGGATCCCATTTTTAACCCCGCTCTGAAGCTCCGCCGCCGCCGCCACGGCGTTTACGGCGCGGCCCGCGGAATAAATACCTCGCGGGGGGGATTTTGGACGCACGTTCGGTAAATGAAGGCCAGAATTAGCTGTCCCTGGGAGGTGTCACGGGGACGCGTGGCACACATACCGAGCTCGTGGGCCACGGTGAAGGCCGCCTGCAGGCCGTTGTCCTCGATAACGGAGCAGCTCCTTTTGGGGTCGCACATGGTGCCCACGTCAGCCACGCCGAGGGTGTCACAATGCTGGTGGCCACAAATATCCTGCCGTGCACGAGGGAAAGGGGGCAAGCCATGGAGCAGCCAGGAGAGGAGAGAGGGGAGGAGAGGGGGACACATTTCAGACACTGATATCCAGACATCGCTCCATTTGTTCCAGACAGACATTTTTTCCCCCCCTCCCCGTCCAAGCTCTCGCCAGCAAAACATATTTGTCAGTGTTTCCATCGTAAAAACGGAGCAAATGCATGGCAGACTGCGGACTCCGGAGGAGGGAGCGAATTTAACTGTGAGATATCCGCGGCGCGACGGAGGAAGAGAATCGCATCGAACCTCCGTGGAGGGACGCGAGGACCACCGGCAAGAGCCCCCCCACCCGCTCCATCTCCGCACTCCTTTCCACTGGGCTAATTGAAACCACATGAAGCTTCATCAAGCCAAGGCTGGACCGAGACTCCCATAATTCCTGCTTTTGCTGATGACTGTATTAAACAGTCCCCCCCCCCCTTTTTTTTTTTTTTTTTGAACACGTGTATTAGGAAATTTTTCCAATTTTTCCTTCATTCTCTGGCAGGGGGTGCACAAAGTCATTATTTTCTTTCCACCATCTCCCAACTACCTGCGGCGTGGCTGGGATATTTTAAAGCGTGGCCCCCGGGCGGGCTTCCTTCGCGCAGCCCTGTTGAAAGGCCTCTGACACGGCCGCGCATGACTGACATGCTGACGTCTATATCGGGGACGCGCTTACCGTTCTCGTGAACAGGACGGCCGTGTCGTAGTGCTCCGGGTGCCTCTGGCTGCTGGGGTTGAAGAGCTGTTGCCAGTTGCAGAAGTTGCGGAGGGCCACGCCCCCATTCCTGGAGACCTCCGGCCCCACCTCTTCGTCCTCCACCACCAGCATCTTCACCACCACCAGGCTCACAGCGTTCTTCAGGCTGGGGTGCCTGTAGATCTGTGCCGCCATGGCCATCAGGGTCAGGAGGTAGTGCTGGAAGGGAGCAATAAAAAGATTAGTGCAGCAGGACCTGTTGAGGTGGACGAACGGAGAGGCCATCATGTGGTGTCCGTCCAGGTCAAAGGTCACCAGTTTCCAGTTGAGTCGCAATTCATTTTACTCAAGAAAATCACATCTATGACATGATAAAGAGCTCTTCGTATGGTCAATATAAGGAGCAATATTCACAATATGTGGTATCTCAAGTGACATGGCTTATCAGGGTGGTAGTAGCCTCGTGGGTAACACACTCGCCTATGAACCAGAAGACCCAGGTTCAAATCCCACTTACTACCATTGTGTCCCTGAGCAAGACACTTAACCCTAAATTGCTCCAGGGAGACTGTCCCTGTAACTACTGATTGTAAGTCGCTCTGGATAAGGGCGTCTGATAAATGCTGTAAATGTAAATGTTAATGTTATCATGAGGAGCTCAGAGCTAAACACAGCACCCTTGGGATAAGAGAGGTAAACTTCTGGAGATACATGAGGGACACATGCATGGACAGAGTGTCAGGTGAAGAGAAGCGATTGTCATCGTGATACACGGTGCACACAGTGAAATTTGTCCTCTGTATTTAACCATCACCCTTGGTGAGCAGTGGGAAGCCATGACAGGCGCCCGGGGAGCAGTGTGTGGGGACGGTGCTTTGCTCGGTGGCACCTTGGCGGAACGGAATTCAAACTGGCAACCTTCTGATTACGGGGCCGCTTCCACTGCCCCACCGCGGCGTTGCTATGACAACATATAGCACCCTCATAGGCCTGAATCGTTGGTGTTGTGCTCAAGTTGTCTAGTGTATGAGGGACCGTCCCAGGAAGACGACAGCGTGGGTGATGCGCAGTTGGTATTTCACCCTCGCTGCCATTCCAACAGGCGTCAGTCTTTGGTGCTGTGGGGGCACTTTTTGTACAACTGAGTTTGGGCCGGGATGGCAAAGCTTGAAAAAAAGAAACATTTAAAAGAAAAAACTGGGAGTCACTAGATAGACTTTTTTGGGCGAAGGCCCCATTAAACTACGCCCGGAGGCATGAAAAAAGGTTTCAAGGAAGCATCCATCAGAAGCTAATTAGACTTTTTTTTTTTTTTGCCCACTCTACACAAACTGAGGTTAACCAGAAATGCGCCTGTGCACTCCAAGCGTCTGGCCTTCTGATCAGGCCTGACGGGGAGAGTTCGACTTAATTCCACGAGTCTGCGAGGACAGAAATATTTAAACATTTGTGTTTTTCTTTCCGTCAATAAAACGGGTGGAAGGAGCTTGAAAACAAACTCCTCTTGGCGTCCCCGGACTTCCAGATGGTGCTAAAACTCAACATTTTTGTGCCAGCAGCTTTATTTCATGTCGACCCCCCCACCCAGAAGAAAAAACACAGGAGGGAGTCTGCTGAGTTTTGAGGATGCAAGCTGAAGATCTGAAAGGTCTTCGGTCAGGTCGACAGCGGAATGATGTGGTCCTTTCGCAAGATGCTTTATTTCCAAACATTCTTCTGCAGAACCCATTACTGTACCGTGCCAAAATTTACATTATGTGAAATATGGTAAGGACTTGTTTTGCAAAAAAAAAAAACATTTGGATCGTCTCCTCTCCTGAATGCAGCAGAGCTTTGATGGATTATGAGCATATACTGACTCAGACGACCTGGCATGGGACTTTTCCCATATCGTGGTCCTGCTTGCAGTGTTTTGCCAATTCACAGACCCAGGATCAGGTCCTGGTGTGTTTTGGACTTTACAGAACATATTGCTGGTGGCACCACAGAAACGATGCATCCTACGTCAAACTAAGTCAGTGGGTATCTGGACCAGGCCAGATTGGTGACAATGAGAGGACTTTGTTTAGACCTGGAAGCGCATTAATGGAGGATGCAAGTTAAATATTTATGCAGGGTGCTCGGACGTGTCTCGCCTCAAAGGTGAAGCCTTCACCTTGCGCGTCGCTGTGGAGGGAACGCGGGACTGTCCGCTGACAGGCGCCCACGCCGTGTTGCCAGATCGGGCGAGTTTGCTTCTAACGGAGCTGCGTTAGTCCACCATTTCTCGGCCACAGATCCCAGCCCCTCGTTTACTACACGGAATTATATAAATTACGAACGTTTTTTTTTTATACGACGTGTCTAGTGTGGATGCGATATCGACCCCGTGCCCACAACCTGGCAACCCTGCGCCCACGCGGGTCAGAAAAGCGTCCTCGGAAGGTGGGAGCCGCCGCACAGGTATTCTGACTGGAGACATTTTGCGCTGTAACTCCACCAAAATAACTCCCGTGTTGTTGAGTTCTCTTCAAAAAAAATAAAATCTGGACACGTTTAGAAGTTTAAGATATGCATGTAGCGTGTGAGCGTCGCCGTCAGTTTACCTTGATTTCATCTCCGTAAAAGCGCGTCATGGTCAAATCCGCCACCAGCAGCGTCTCTATGTACCTCGCCGCGGACACGAAGCGCCTCTCCCTCCTGGGCGGCCCGGCGTCCCCCGTCCCGGGGGACCACACGCTCCTCGTTAGATCGAAGACGGACGTCAGGACGCCCTTCGGGCCGGTGGCGGCTCGGCGCCTCAGGACGTGCACCTGTGAGAGCGACCTTCTGTTCCCGGCGACTTTGGGCTGGATGAAGTACTCTTGGCCGCGCGTCAGGAACGACCCGCGGATCCCGCGGCACAGGCTGACCGCCACCACCGACTCCCGGCTGGAGTCGACGGTCCCCGAGTAAAAGCAGCCCCGGAGCTGCTCGCCGCTCTCCGCCGACTCGGAGAGACGCGCGGCTTTTACGCGCTGGACGCGCAGCGTCGGCGCCACGAAGCTGGCGTCCGGAGTCAGGTCGAGCGTGAACTCGGTCCCGAACGCCGCGATCCTGAAGCTCCTGCTGCTGCCCACGGCGCGCAGCCGGACGGGCACCGTCTCCTCCGTCTGGACCAGCTCGCCGAGCGCAGCGCCGGTCAGGGCGAGGCTGAGCAGGAGCAGGCGCACGGAGGGACCCATAGCCCGAGTCAGTTCAATTCAAATACGACGAGGCAGGCAGGAACGTTCTCGGTGCGTGGAAAGCGCTGGAAGTCGGCGTGGCACTCGTGGGGGTGAGAGTGAAGTTTGCCCGTATTTATACAGTCGTGCCCTTGTGGAGCGCGCTGTTATTTTTGATCTCCATCGGGAGGGCCGCGCCGGCTCCTCCCCACTCGCGACTTCGGGATCGATCGGGCCCGGTGGGCGTGGCCTACGCGATGACACTACCCACCCCCCCGCCGTCCAACGGCTCGCCTGGTCGATCGGAGACCGTGGATGTGACGCTCCGATTGCGCACGACGTGGAAAGAATCTGGCGCGCTACAGTACACACACCCACACCCACACCCACACCCACACACACACACACACACACACGAGAAGAGTGTAGAAAAGTGTAAAATAATGGACGTGCATCCAGGCTCACGCAGGTGTAGGCACCTACTGGTCTTCCCGTCACTACCACGAGTAAATAAAAAAAATGATTTTAATAAACACAAAAAAAAACTCTATAATGAATAATGAACGTTTGATTAAAATCGCACCGCGCACTGCTACCCAAGCTCGACGCGGGGTGGCAGTGTGGCGTGAATTGTCGCCAGTCGCCGCGTAGGCGACGCACGGCGCAGCGGGCTCACCCCGCCGCCAGGTGTCGCTCGTGTCCTTTTTATTAAAACCCCGTCCTTTCGCGACGTCGAGTTGTTGAGTCGTGCGGTTCAAATTTAGACAGCGTTCGTGTTTCTTCTAAACATCAAAATGTCCAGTAATGGAGGAATAAAATAACCGCAACACCACACGGGACAGTGGGACAGGCTGCGGTGGTGGCCTGGCGAGCAAGGAAACGGGCCCGTGATCGGATCTGGTGCAGTGGGCACCCACATTTCACTGGGTGCCGTGCCGTGTCACGTGTGAAAACGAATCACTTTCGCATCTTATTATCACACAAGCATGCGTTTTAATATCACAATTTCTTCATAATCTGGTGCAGTAGTGGCCTAGTCGGTAACACACTCGCACGTGAACCAGAAGACCCAGGTTCGAACCCCACTTACTTCCGTTGTGTCCCTGAGCAGGACACTTAACCCTGAGTGTCTCCAGGGGGGACTGTCCCTGTAACTACTGATTGTAAGTCGCTCTGGATAAGGGCGTCTGGTAAATTCTGTAAATGTAAACGATGTTTTATATATTTTGCATCCAAAAAATGTCCTTTTTTTACAGTTTCAGAGTTTCCTGATGCCAGTTTATCATATGAATTATTTTAACAGCGCGGTTATGAAATCATTAATGATGATGATGATGACTGAGGGTATAGTGTTTGGACAGAAGGGGACCAACTGCAGTAGAAACCCGATGTACAATACATGTACATAAGATACATTCCGGTTTTAAAGCGCAAAGGTCACCAGGGAGCCGTAACATCGCCGCAAGAAACGCGCTCTTTGGGGAGGAGAGGAGCGGGGTTGCTGGTGTTCGTACCAGTGGTTCTAAGTCGGATCGGGGTAGGTCTAGTGAGATGATGATACTCCTCTCTGCCCCGCTGATGACGTGGTTCGGCCGCCGGTCCGTGCGCGCCCCCGCCCCACCAGGGGCCGTTCCGTTTGCGCGCCGCTCTGCGCGCATGTTTGGCGCGTGGGAGTGATGCTATAACTCCGAGAGCCACAAGTGGTTCCAGACCCGAACCCTGAACGACAGGCAATACCCAATGAGCTGCTGGAGCGCCTCCCCGAGAACAACCCCGATCACAGTCCCTTAATGTTCCCCCATGACGCGCAGCGCCACAGCACACAGGTAGGGGACGGGACGGGACCCAGAGCCCGGCAGACGATTCTCCCCCGTGCGACACTACGAGACCTCCACAGCCATGTTCGGGCGGACCGCGCTGCTGCTCAACGTGCTGCTGGCCTCGTTGGACGGCGCGGACTCCACGCAGACAGAGCTTTGCGTCCCCGTTCGCCTCGCAAAGGACACCAAGGACGCCGTCGCCTTCGGGATCCGCGCGTTCGGGCAGGACCTGGTGCTGGATCTGCGTCCGGACTCGAGTTTCCTCGCCGAGGGCGCGGAGCTGAGCCGGTGTTTCTACTCCGGGGAGGTCAACACCGACCCCCTGTCTTACGCGGCGCTCAGCACCTGCAAGGGTCTGCAGGGCGCGTTCGGGTACGGCGGCTGGGAGTACTTCATCCGACCCGCCCTCAATCACTCGGCGGCGCCGGGGACGCACGTCGTCCGGCGCCGGAGCAACTCCGACTTCGCCGCCAGGTGCGCGGTGGACTCCGGCTTGAACCGAGACGCAAGCCGGTCCCTGGACAAGTACAAGCACCTGAAGGAGCTGCAGGTGCAGAATCTCACCGAGTCGGTGCTGAAGAGCCGCTCCAAGAGGTTCGCGTCGGTGCCGCGCTACGTGGAGACGCTGGTGGTCGCCGACGAGTCCATGGCCAATTTCCACGGGGACGACCTGAAGCACTACCTCCTGACCCTCATGTCGGTCGCGGCCAAGCTCTACAAGCACCCGAGCATTCTGAACTCCATCAGCATCGTGGTGGTCAAGTTCATGGTGATCAGCGAGGCGGACAAGGGGCCCAAGGTCTCCGGGAACGCGGCGATGACCCTGCGCAACTTCTGCACCTGGCAGAAGAAGCTGAACAAGCACAGCGACAAGCAGGCGGAGTACTGGGACACTGCCATCCTCTTCACCAAGCAGGTAGGTCCGGCAGCCTGAGGTCAACTCCAGGACAGCGCCATAGAATTAGGATTAAAAATCGGTTTTTAATACGGACCATACAAAATACATCAGGGCTTCCCGGTTTCAGATCTTCACTTTCCAAGCACACGTGAAAAAAAACTGTACAACTGGTCTTCAGGTGCAGGAAGGCAAGTGTCACCAGTAAATATCTCATGTGATTATGGTGTCAGAGTCCCAACCGCTGACGGTGACAGCGGTCTCCGGATGGGCGCCTGTAAAAAGCCCGAGCAGTGGCATATACGACCTGCAGAGCGGAGACAGGCTGTAACAAGAGCGCCAGGCCCAAACAATCTGCTGCCGGTCCTGCAGGGCGGCTGCAGGGGTCACGCCCGCCTTCGGGCCACTGCCCTCCACAGGCAGTTCTCCATGCGGAAGAATGCGCGTGTCAAACGCCATAAAATATATAACTACAGACCGTGGGCCAGGGCTGACCCCGAAGAGAGGTGAACAGCTCAAGTGAGGTCCGCGGGCGGGGTTCTTGGACACCCATTCGTCCCGTTTATTATTTATTCATTTATTTTGGAGTCATTTCTACAGACCTGTATTTCTGGAGAAAGCTCTAGCCACCCTGACCACCCGTGGCTTCCAAAATGAATCATTACACCAAGGGGTTAATTTTTTCCCTTTGTCTTCCTCGGGCTCCCCTATAGATATATATTTTTTTCTTTTTGTGTGCAAGAGTTTAAGTCACTCCCTAAATTCCTACAATTATTACTCCCAGAAGATAAAGTGGTGGTCTGACATTCCAGGACCTCTGTGTTCCTCCACAACTGCTGAGCGCTCATGAGTTGGCCTGGGATTAACACATTCTTCATCTGGACACATGGCTATAAAAAGGCTCGGGCCAGAGATGAAGCTAACCCACATGTAGAAAGAGAGCGAGCAGCGGAGGGAGAGAGAGAGAGAGAGAGAGTGGGACGCTCCAGCTTCGGAGTCATGCCGCTTGACAACAGGTGTACTGAGCGGGGACGTCCCCATCGACGTAAAGCGTTTAGGAAAAGCGTGAATGTGGCCTTCATGTCATTGTGTGGAGAGGGAAAAAAATCTTAGCTGATTATGACTTACTGGAATCCTGGGACACTGTGATGCATAAGGTGACGGTTACCCATGAGATCTCTGGTGAACGTGTCATCCACCTTTGAGGCAATAGATAACCCTAATTTAAACCAAAAAAAAAGGAAGAAGAAGATGATAAGCACGCTGGTCTTCTTCTGATGGTCCTCTGAAGGGTGCATCAGCAAAGGGGTGTCCAGTTTCTCCTGCATCTCCAGCTGTGAGCCATCTAACCCTTCCTTCTCCTCCACCCCGCCGGCTGTTCCCACAGAGGGAGCCTGCTTCCCATTACAGGCTGCGTCTCTGGAAGCGAAATATCCGTATCCCTGCTGAGAAAGTCCAAATCCCGGAGGAGCCCGGCCCACCTGCTCTCCCTGCCCTTGCAGCTGTGGCCCTCTGCCGCTCCAGCATGTTTCTCCTCAGCATATCTTCTTACTCCTCTCCCCATCTGTTAATCTGGGATTCCTGTTCTCATCACAGTTGTCCAGAGTTGCCGTAAAAAAGTTCTCAAGCAGCTACAGATGGCTGACAAATTACATTCCAACTAATCCATGTAAAGTGAGGTGCTCATTGCAGATCAGTGGTGTCTTCCTGAATATGGTCGATGATTAAGAAGATCGCCCTGATAGCATCTCCACCATCATCATCAATACACCAAATGATCTCAAAACGTCTGATTGTTATAAACATTTGTTTTTCAGCTCCAACCCGGTACTGACTGTATAAATTAAGGAAAATGACAAAACCCAATGATCCAGAAACCCAGAATCTGCTCTGGTGTTCTGCTTTGACCCCCATTGGGTTAAGTAAGTAAAGTGAAGTGAGGTGATCGTCACTTGTGATACACAGCAGCGCAGAACATGGTGCACACAGTGAAATTTGTCCTCTGTATTTAACTCATCACCCTGAGTGAGCAGTGGGCAGCCATGACAGGCACCCAGGGAGCAGCGTGGGGGGACGGTGCTTTGCTCAGTGGCACCTCAGTTGCACCTTGGCGGATCAGGATTCGAACCGGCAACCTTCTGATTACCCTCTCTTAACCACTAGGCCACCACTGCACCACTGTTTATTGGATTGAGTTAAAACCTTTGGAAAAAATCATCTATATTCCCTCTTCTCTCTCCTTTATTGACTTGTTCAGGCACCAGCTGATTGGCACATAACAAAGGAGCAGTAGGTAGCACTGGCATGGTGGCACACCTGGCAAATGGCTGCAGAAACCAGTCAGTACCTACAAGAAACGTTGTTTTGGTGACCCATCTGAGGCCACGTCATCTCAGGCTGTAACTGTAAAAGCTTAATAGAAACCAGGGCGAGGCAGCTTGCGACCGAGCAATTAGCTGCAGGAAGGCCAAATGTTTGGTCAGGGGGGTCCAACACTTGGGGTCCAGGGGGGGTGGGCAGTCGCTCTGGATGTTAAAGGGACGAGAGCTTGAGAACTTTCACTTGTCATCATTGTTTGCCTCTGGTTTGGGTCTGAGTTCCAGAAGACCAGCGAGACCGAGGGTTAGCGTACATTCCACCATAAATTGGTGTGTGGCTTTGCTGGTGTAAGGGGAGAGGAGGGCAGGAGAAGAGCTTTGGATAAAAGTCTTGTGGGGTGCACACATGGAACAGCTTGGAGTTTATAAAGCTGTAATGAAAATCGTATGCCTGCACCACTAGGTGCCAATTGGGTCAGTGTTGCATGAGGCATTTTTTGATTTTCATTTTTTATTTCTCAGTCGTGCAGGAGATGACCAGCTCCAGCCAGATGTGGAGGTGCTGGAGGTGGAGGAGGAAAAACTCTATGCAATCAAACAACGTCTCAGGGTCTAGGTCAGGTTTTTTCCCGCGGTGACAGATGAATTTGGAGCTGTTGGCTTTGTCAGTGCTGATTAATTGGAGCGGAGGGCCAAAACAGGCGAAAAAAGGCAGATCCCTGTTGCCAGGAAGGCGTGTCATTCATCTTGCAATGTCTAAAAGAAGTCCTGAGTCATGAGTCTGTGATCCTTCAGGCCCAAGAGAAGCTGCAGGTCCACAAGTGAAATAGTGTATTTCCAGCAGAGACCCAGATAAAGTTCTTGAATTGTGTTTCGAATTTAAGCTGCATCTGCACCCAGTCACTCGGACATGTAAGGACACAAGGGGGGGGGGGCATCCAGCTGTTAATGTGGGGCTGATTAACACGAAACCCCACAGGGAGCAGAGCAAACAAGGAATTTCAGGCCCCACAGCCCACCGTACATTTCTATCCAATCTGGCCTTGCGTCCACGTGGAGACGCCGTTTCAGGGGACCCAAAATTGTTATTTTCTAAAACGGGTTCTAGAGTGAATTTCTCTTTTCCGCGTATCCGTGTGGACGGCGAAGACGTATTGACCCAACCTCCAACCTGACCTATAACCCCAAATGCGTCCTACATATAAAAATGGCGGATAACAACAACAACAACATTTATTTATTATAACATGTTTGTGGTTGTGCTGCACAAGAAATCCTCTCGACGCTGCACAAGGTTGGAGAACTACGACGTGGAGTTACAGCGCCACTTACAGGTGGGGAGGGGGGTTAAAACAGCGTTCGGGACGTTCTCAGCGTCTCCGTGTGGACGCAGGCTTTCTCATGTGGAAGGGGGTTTTATTTACTTGCAAAGGTCGTTGATTATTAATACATGAAAAAGTCCATGTTTTCATGTGGCTTGCTTCCTGTGGTTGCCTTCACATGAACAGCTGGACAGTGATGCGAAGAACACCCATACATGACGAGCAACAGGAATTTGTCCTCCATCCAGCATTAATGCAGAAGGAGGGACCCTTAGAAAAGGTCACCGGACCTCAGGGGTGTGTCGCTGATGGCTGTCCAGCATCGGCCTCGAGACAGATGAGATAAATCGTTAATGTGAGAAGTAGGTCAGGGTAGAAAATTGCGATTTGTCTTTTCTCTCCCTCATAAACAGTCTTAGTTTTCTGTTAATAGCCGCCCCACATTTCACATGTGCACATCTGGATTGAGTTTTCATCGGTCAACAACTGCAGCACATAAACAATTTGTCACAGCGAATTGGGGGCTTCAGCACAGATGCTCGGAGCTTTATGAAGTTAAATGGTGTGCTTTTCCTATTTTAGGAGACGCGTCGTAGTTTCCTACACTCGGTTTCCATGGCTGGGCATTGGAATACACGGTTGCTCTCTGATTGGAATGGGCATCTCACTGGACCATTTCTGATTGGCACCCAGTTGCGTCTGCAAAGCATGAGAACCAAGCTCGGTGGTAGAAATAAATTTAGGTCAGCATCAACTCATGTGAAAACCAAAATCTGAAATATTTTAACTGCCCATCTGGAATTTTTCTCTTGAAATAAATAAATAAAAAGAAAACAGCAAGGGAAACATATATATTTTTTCTAAAAAACGTTAAAAAGTCATTCAAGATGTGTTTTATCGGTGATGGTGCTGAGGAAAATTTTCGGTCTGAAACCTAACACTGCTAATTATTCCTGGAACACATGAGGTCCTGCATATTCAGTGTATACACACACACACACACACACACACACACAAGAGAGACTGCTTGCAATTACATAAATAAGGCTTTAAAGACAATAATTGCAGCTGTATAAATTGTTTACCACGTGCATATTCTGTCAGTGTAACATTATGGACATTTGTGGCTCATATGTGATATCAATAACCAATTTTGCTTCTCTGATGTTAACAGCAGAGTGGAAATATTGTGTTATTATAATGTTACGTAACTTTTAGTTACATTTTAATGCAATGCTGTGTTTTTTAAGCTCCATCTTTTATACACATTCCGATTCATTATACATTTTTCCGATTATATGCATCAGCTTAGAAGATATGGCCACCATGTTGAAGATGAAGATGCACCATGTTTCACCCTGTAGGTGGCAGATCTGTTGAAGTAGAAGATGTCCTGAGCTCATTATTCATATTACATTTTGCATTCATCTAGGGCCTTGTGGAGTTTATGAGATTTCAGGTACATTCAGATTTGACCGTCACTCTTGCTCATCAACGTGTCCTCTGACTCAGGACCTCTGCGGGGCTTCCACCTGTGACACCCTGGGCATGGCGGACGTGGGAACCATGTGTGATCCCAAGAGGAGCTGTTCTGTGATAGAAGACGATGGTCTGCCATCAGCTTTCACAACTGCACACGAGCTCGGTAAGACCCGTGCCATGCTACTTCATATGTATGGTGGCTCTGAAGATGACAAAATGCTCTGCTGCCACTGATTTGAGCGTTTACGTCGGATCGAATCATTATGGAATGGTTCGGTTTTTGAATTGCTTGCCCAATCAAGGAAATGGGCCCGAGCGAAAATACTATTTGTTAACTTTTATTTGCATTGATTGCTGCTCCGTCTTGAGGAGACTGCAGCGCTGACTCATGAAAGGGGGTGTAGGGGAGTGAGGGTGGGGGCCGGGCCAGCAGGAGGGATCGTGAAGCTGCTCCTCATGCGTGTGGGATTGCTGTTGACAAGAGAAAATGGAAATTGGCAAAGATTTTGCCGCTGACTCATGACTTTAGGGAGACAGCTGACCTGATTCACGCGGACAAGATGGAGGCCTGAATGTTGCGGTGGTGTGGAGGGAGTTTGACATACGTGACTGGATGTAGACTCTCATCGTTCCTCCTTTCCACTCCCCCAATCTCCTCAGGCCACGTCTTCAACATGCCTCATGACAATGTCAAGGCATGCGAGGATGTGTTTGGGAAACTGAAGGACAACCACATGATGTCCCCCACGCTCATCCAGATCAACCGGACCAGCCCCTGGTCACCCTGCAGTGCTGCCATCATCACTGACTTCCTGGACAGTGGACACGGTGAGTCAGCCCTCCTAGAAACGGCCTCCCAGCTTTCTGCCCCAAATGTCCTTTACATTACAGCTTTACGTACGTTCCAGCGTGAAGACAACCAAGGTACCCCAAAATTCACTGTTCTCACAATTCATTTACATTTACATTTACAGCATTTATCAGACAGCCTTATCCAGAGCGACTTACAATCAGTAGTTACAGGGACAGTCCCCCCCTGGAGACACTCAGGGTTAAGTGTCTTGCTCAGGGACACAATGGTAGTAAGTGGGATTCGAACCCGGGTCTTCTGGTTAATAGGCGAGTGTGTTACGCGCTAGGCTACTACCACCCAGTTCGATTCGATTTCCTTTATCAAATATTGATGCCTCAAATATTGATGCATCATGATGCATCCCATCAATTCTTCTGCATGACTTCACATTATGTTTTGAAATTTGTCAGAGAGATGAGAGTTAAGGCCTTGTTAACACAGACGTCTGAACCAGCCGTTCTTCTGACGTTCGTGGCGTCAGGTCACCATGGACCGTTTTTCTACTCAATGGAGCAAATCAAAGTGTCCAGAAAAATGTTAAACAGCGGCGAGCGTTAAATTTCAGAACATCCCCCTTGCAGCGTCATTATGATATAATTGATTATGTTCAAGAATTGTCCACATCTGCATTGCGACGCATGGATTATGAGATTAATTTCAACACCCCTAGTATTTCAGGACGATGATGAGATTTGCTCCAAATTTCTGTTCCATGGCTGCTGCCAAGTGGGCCAAACCACCATGTCTGGCTTCACATTCGCCGCAGTTTGGGAGTTTGTGGACCAGCCGTAAATTTGCCGTGTTTGGCTTTGGCAGCTAGGTGTAGTGCCTCAAGTGTTCTCATGCTGATTAAAATAGCCCTGAGATCGGTACGGCTGCGCGCTACCTCTTTCTGCTGTTGGTCATGGCGCAAAGACGCGAGTCCTGTTCCCCGTCCGCCGCCAACCTCTCAGTGCCACACAAAGAGAGAACGTTGCGAGGGCACAGAATCGTCCCCAAGTCCCTCTGAACTCCAAGTGAAACGCGACACCCCAGATTTATTACGCCCAGTTTCACAAATGCCACAGAGCCACAGACCCACCCACATCTGTGCCAAATCCTTCACAGCTATCCAGCGCTGGCAAAGCAACCGAACTTCTCCTCAAATCTACATGACCTTAGTTATTTCGAACCAAAGACAAATAAGCCGAGGAGTGAAACACGCGCTAAGCTCCGCCTCTTTGTGGTTCACAAGTAAATGCCAATTTATAAATTTTTCCCCCGTTGCCTTTTGGATGTACACCAACCCTGTAGGACACAGAGACAAACACGGAGGGGCTGTACGAATATGTACGAAGTGCGGGTTGTGAAATTTGTTCGGAGCACTTTGGCTGGGGTTGGGGCTCTGTGTTTATTAGGGGATGTTCCTGCAAAAAGTGTGGGTGTGTGTTTAGAGGAATCAAATGGCCATAGAGGAATGAGCCAGTTGAAGAACTATGTTCATGATTTTCAGTGAATTCCCTCTTGCTCAGGCACAGCAGTTGTGCTCTTTTTTCTATCAGACTTTGATACATAGAGTATAACACAACAAAATATGTTTGAATTTTACATGCACAAATGAAACCAAATCCAGATGATGGCATTACGCTTTCAACAGCATAGTCTGACAATTAAATCAGAAATATACATATGTATGTGCAGTATATGTTAGTTTTTTGCCAGACTAAGAAATAATAATATATAATGTGGCATTTACCAGACGCCCTCATCCAGAGTGCCTTACAATCAGTAGTTACAGGGACAGTCCCCCCCTGGAGACACTCAGGGTTAAGTGTCCTGCTCAGGGACACGATGGTAGTAAGTGGGATTTGAACCTGGGTCCTCTGGTTCATAGGCGAGTGTGTTACACGCTAGGCTACTACCACCCTTCAATTTCAGTAATGATACTACTACTAATTACTACCAATAATGATGATAAGTGTATTATTATGATTATTGTTTATAGTTATTTTTTTGATGCCTCTCCAGGAGAGTGCTTGCTGGACCAGCCCCAGAAACCCCTGGTTCTTCCGGAGGTTCTCCCTGGTGTGGCCTACTCCCTGGATCGCCAGTGTGAGCTGGCATTCGGGTCCAGCTCCAAGCCCTGCCCCTTCATGCAGCCCCCCTGCAGCAGGTTGTGGTGCACAGGCAAGACCCGCGGTCAGCTGGTGTGCCAAACGCGCCACTTCCCCTGGGCGGACGGTACCAGCTGTGGAGATGGCAACATGTGCATGCGGGGGGTTTGCACCGAGAAACAGGACGTCGCTGTCACCAAGGTGAGCAAGCAAACACAAAAGCCCATTTAGGATCAAATGCACTATCATAAAACCATCATACATTTGGAAAATGAATGTGGAAACGCTATAAAAAATGATATAATGAATGTCAAATATTTGATAAAAAAATGCATGAAAATACGAGTAAGGCTACGGTAAAAGACTCTTCTTTGAAAGATACGAGCGCAGCCCATCACTGCTGACTCGGATACAGGCTCTCGGTGGTGTTGTGACCCGTTCTGACGTGTCTCTCCGTAGGTGGACGGGCGCTGGGGGAAGTGGGGTGTGTTCGGAATGTGCTCCAGGACCTGCGGTGGTGGTGTCCAACTGGCCAAGAGGGAATGCACAAACCCAGTGCCTGCGAACGGGGGCAAGTACTGCCAGGGGGTGCGGATCAAGTACCGCTCCTGCAACCTGACCCCCTGCCCAGACACGGGTAAGAGTCCACATTTTGGCCTTATGCAATACCTGTCATGGACAGTGTTGCCAGATTGCGTCTGTTTTGAATCACATACTCTGGAAAATTTGTTTGTTGAGGTGATGTATTGTGGAACCCATTTCTCATTTAAACCTATTACACTGAGCACTCACAGTAGTTAAATATGAACCAGATCTGTTTTGTGTGTGTTTTCTCACATTTTGTGATTATCGGGTATCTGGCAACATTGGTAGCTGTGGTGTCTGTGTGTCTTCATTCCTATTGAAATATCATCTTCCTGTTTACAAATGGCAGTGTTATTAAAGTTATCTTAGTTCTCACATCACACACACACACACACACTCTCACAGTCATGAAAACATAAAGCATTTCACCTGGGAAGACATCTGATATGTGCTAAAAACACTGTGAAGTATTCAAAGTTGTTTTTTGGGCGTGACCTAAGGCTCAGTGTTGACCTAGGGTCTCTCACTGCCTGTTGGTGCTGTGATCACCTTTGACCCATGTGAACTCTGTCCCCCCCCGCCTCTGCGCAGGGAAGAGCTACCGCGAGGAGCAGTGCGAAGCTTTCAACGGCTTTAGCCTGAACACCAACCGGCTCGCCCCTTCGGTGGTGTGGGTGCCAAAGTACTCTGGGGTGTCGACGAAGGACATGTGCAAGCTGATCTGCAGGGCTAATGGCACCGGCTACTTCTACGTCCTTGCCCCCAAGGTAAAAACTGTCACAAAGCTGTGAGTCTGACCAGTGAAACGTCATAAATACAATAATTGTCTGATTTTAAAAACAGTGTTTAAAGATTTAGATGGGAAAAGGCCTAGTTTATGTACATCGCATAATACCCTTCGACATTGGAGCCGAATGCAAAGTAAAACAATTCCCTGGAAGTTGGCCACGCCGGGAAATATTTACAAACCCTCAGCACATGTTACTGAAGCCAGGATTTCCACAGATGCGATTCACCCGAGGCCAAGCACAAAGATATTTTGCCCGTTCGAGACGGACACAGGTCCTGTTAATGGGAGCCGGGCTGCATGTTGCGTCAGGACGGGATTAACCTGGAGGAGGGGGTCTTATCTCAGGGAGATACGGGGTGACCAGCGCCTTCCCGGCCTCGCTGGTTACATAAGAACAAGAGCTAGAAGACTTCAAATGAGTCCAGAGTCCTGGTGTCAGATCAGTGGAATTCCAGAGTAAAGACGGAAGCTTTCTCTTCTTCTTAATGCACAGCCCGGCACTGATGTGCAGACAGATATACTGTATGTGCAAACTTGGCATACTGTAAAAAAATCCCGATCCGCCATGGTCCCACTGAGGTGCTACTGAGCAAAGCACCGTCCCCACACACTGCTCCCCGGGCGCCTGTCATGGCTTCCCACTGCTCATTCATGGGTTGGGTTAAAAGCAGAGGACAAATTTCACTGTGTGCATCGTGTGCTGTGCTGCTGTGTATCACATGTGACAATCACTTCACTTTATTATTATTTATTATTAGTCCGTTAATTAAACAACCCCCAACATATAATGCTAGTTTAAAAAAGTGATATTCCGTTTCTGCATTCCATCTCCTTCCATTGAGATACTATTCATGCTTCCTTCCAACAGGTGGTGGATGGGACACCTTGCTCCCCCGACTCCTCTTCAGTGTGTGTCCAGGGGAAGTGCATGAAGGCGGGGTGTGATGGCAAGCTGGGCTCTAACAAGAAATTCGACAAGTGTGGCATCTGTGGAGGCGACAACAAGAACTGCAAGAAGGTGTCTGGCCTGTTCACCAAGCCCATGTGAGTAATGAAAGTAGGAGAACTTAGTGAGCAGGAAATGGAATCTCTCAATCAGTGAAATCTTGAAAATAAATTCAGCAAGGCAAGGCATTGGCCAATCAGTTGCATTAATGCAAAAATAATAAATACTGTCCAGTCAATTGTGCTTATTACTGGTTAAGCCGGCTCTGTTGTTGAAGTGAAAGTGATCAGTTTTGTCATTGTGAAACATTTACATTTACTTTTACAGCATTTATCAGACGTCCTTTTCCAGAGCGACTTACAACTTAACCCTGAGTGTCTCCAGGGGGGGACTGTCCCTGTAACTACTGATTGTAAGTCGCTCTGGATAAGGTAAATGCCATAAATGTAAATGTAGGTTGAAGCTTGAATTGCCAATTGCATTCTCTGATAGAAATTTGCATTGCCAATTGCCAAATTTAAACATTTTGCTTAAAATCCATATAAAAGCAATTCAAAGCCTGCCTGTTTATTATTTCTTAGCAACATACTGATTTACAAAAACCGATAAATGCTCATAAACTACTCAAACATGAGGGATGCGTGCTGCTGTGCAGGCGTGTAGTAATTGCAGAACTCCGCTTCTTTCATATAAATAGATATTATAAATGAACAAGGAATGTGTCCATGTACTGGAAAACACCTCTACGGGGTCGACAACTGATCAGTTCATTTTCACTACATTATTTGGCCTGTGCACTTGCACAAATATATCACACGAAGTCATGCACAGGTCGGTTAATGCCTGTGTCCCCTGTGTTCTTCCTCCCTGTCAGACACGGTTACAATTTCGTGGTCATGCTGCCGGTCGGAGCCGCCAACATCGACATCCGTCAGCGCGGCTACAAGGGCCTCGTGAACGACGACAACTACCTGGCGGTGAAGAACAGTAAAGGCCAGTACCTGCTGAACGGGAACTACGTGGTGTCGGCCGTCGAGCGAGACATCCTGGTCCAGGGCAGCCTGCTCCGCTACAGCGGCACCGCGGGCCTGGCCGAGACCCTGCAGGCGGTGCGGCCGCTGGCCGAGTCCCTGACCGTGGAGGTGCTGTCGGTGGGCCAGATGACCCCGCCGCGCATCCGCTACTCCTTCTACCTGGCCCGCGAGAGCAAGGAGGAGCGCGCGCTGAAGAAGGAGGGCCGGGCGCAGGCGGAGAACAGCGTGCTGGCGGAGGACAGGGAGCGGGGCGGCGCCGGCGGCAAGGCCCGGGACCTGCTGCCGGAGAAGGAGCTCCCGCCCGCCTACGCCAAGCAGGAGCCCCTGCGCGGGAAGTGGCTGGCGTCGGGGTGGGACGAGTGCTCGGTGACGTGCGGCGGCGGGACGCAGAGGAGGCTGGTGCAGTGCCTGGGCGCCGACGGAGGGGCCCGGACGGACTGCGACCCCGCCCAGCGGCCCGGCGCCATCCGCGCCTGCGGGGACCCCTGCCCGGTGTGGAGCGTGGGCGAGTGGTCACCCTGCTCCAAGCCCTGTGGCAAAGGCTTCAAACGCCGGCCACTGCGCTGCGCCACCAGCTCGGGACACCAGCTGCCGCGAGAACACTGCGCCGGCCAGCGCAAACCGCAGGAGCTGGACTTTTGTTTGCTGCGCCCCTGCTAACCGGCAACGGCGCGGGCCCTGCAGCTCCCCCAACTCCCCCCCGTACGTATAAACGTTAAAACTGAGGAAGTCCAACGATCCAGAACCGCTTGTTCTGGTGCATTCATTTAGCGCCGAGAGGACGGCAGACCATTCCGATCATGTCCCATTCACACAGACGTCTACCTCTGTTTGTAACACCAGAGAATCGCCGTTGTCACAGTCGAGATGTTGAACGCCGTACGTCTTTTACTGATTGCTCGACCCACTCAAGCCATACAGCTGATTTCAGAAGGTCGCTGCCACCGTACTGCAAGGCAGGATGCATGAGCCTATTTTCTATCCTTTCCTGTTGCATTATAATAATCGCCCAGTCCAGCATGTACACTACCAGTCAATACTGTCTACACACCTACTCTTCCCAAGAGTGTCAAATTCTAAACGTATTTGTTTGGTTTGGTTTAGTTTTGACAGTTTGACGAAGAATATACCGTATGAGTATGATTCCACAAAGTAGTAGGTGTGTTGAAAATCCTGATTGGCAGTGTATGATCAGTTGGAATCATCATCAGTGTAGAACATATACCTCTGTCCCAGGGATAAAATAATCATGATTAATAATCTGGAGATATTCATTTAAAACCCTGACGACAATTATGTTTGCAAAGAAACACGTTTGTGTTCTGAAACAGTGCGCCGCAGTGCTCCCATCTATGGAAGTGTGTCTGTACCTACACATTCTGTGTGTGTGTGTGTATGGAAGTAGGTGTGGCTCATGCAGTAAACCCAAAAATAACATGGCTTTAAAATTTCTCTCAGGCCTGATGTCACTGGCATCTCAGTGTCTGCAAATGAGAGCAACTTAAGCTCTCAGTGCACTTTGGTTTGGCCTACGTCTGGGGGCGAGAAGCGGAGGTAATGGAAGAAAAAGCGATGACAACAACGTGTAAATGTCACCCAGAGCAGGAAATAAGCATTGCTCGCCTGGGCATCTGGGCTGCGTCAATGCGCTAAGATGGCCTACCAGCCACAGGCGCCCCTCTTCGCACCGCGTCCCGGGGACACCCCGCTTCAGAACCCCATCCTCGTCATTTATCTGAAAATCGTCCTCCGCTTCTCAACTCATTGTTCTCGAGCCAGCAGTGCAGCTGCTATATCCAAGCCCTGTCTGGTACAGTTGCCATAGTAACTAAGTTATTACAAGTAGAAAAAAAAAAAAAAAGGCGCACGTCTGTACAGTCTTTACGTTTTAGACCCACGTTCTGTGGCTCGTCGTTCTTTTTCTATGCATTAATGCAAACAATGTAAGCCACCATACAGTACATATACATTTTTTGTTTGCGGTTCTCAAGGGGGACCACATCATCCATCTAAAAGATGGTTCCTGTAATACTTGGAATGTTGTTTTTTTTTTTAGTTCTCTTTTGCGCTTTGTACTGCAAAAGATCTGCAACGTCCTGCATGGGATGCTTTGTATACCATGTATACATCCATCTAGCTGTGCACAAATAAGTCATGTAAATACCTGTTTTTTGTCATTTTTTTGTGTAGTTTTTTTTTTTTTTTTTAAGCTGGCAATTTGAGTGGTCATGACATCAAGATATTTATTCCAAATAAAAACCATGTACAAATGATCTTTTTTTGTCTTCTGCTTTTTTTTTTTTCATCCTGCCCGCTGCTTAGAATCCACTTTCTGAGAGTTTACATCTGCATACGTTTGCAATTCCACGGAAGCCACTGGACAGCGGTGGCGAATGGCCGGAAAAAAAAACAAAAATGGTTCTCCTCAGGACCACCATCTCGTCTGACAGGACACCTTGTTCAGTGACCACGTGAGACCACTTGCCCCCGTAGGGACGCTTGTCTGGTGAACGGCAAGAAATAGGAAGAGAAATAAACTCTTGAGAAAGAGCGTGAAAGGAGGAAAAAACCTGAGCGCAGGCAATCTGCTGGAACAGCTGGAGGGACGCATTGCCTGCCCATGTATGGAAGTTTGACTTCATTAGGTCAGATGTATATATAGCCACGAGGGCTCCTTTCGCATTGTCAGTATTACATCAAGCAGAAGGTATTGTTTTGTCAGCGGCCAGAAAAGTTTTGCTGACCTACATAAGATCAGCTCTTAAAAAAAAAAAAAAAAAACGAACAGAAAAGGAGAAATATGAGTGCCACGCTCTCCCCGTCCTCACTGTTTGCTGTGGATGATGCGAGCCGTTTATGGAAATCCCTCCATTTAGCTCGTTCAGCCAAATAATTGCATTGCACATATCAGAGCATTGTTTTTAACGCTTGTGTGAAGTAAATTTCGAGACTGTGTTCTGACTGTAGTTCTGAACTGTGGAGCGTTTCATCGGTTATTGTAATCAGGGTTTGGTATGCGGGGCATAAATCATGGCTTGATGAAGCACCGGCTCACCACTTAGCAAAACTCCACCCCTAAAAACCCTTAAATGCTTTAAAAAAACTGGACTCCATTGCCGTAGTTATTACACTACCTACTATGTTAGGCCACTTTCTAGCTGGCAGTCATTCATACTGCCAAAACTGGGAAATATTCACCATTCATTGCCCTCTGGTCTCAAAATGAAATCTGGCTCTTGAAGTTCAAACTGTATGACTGCACCGGTCCAATAAATCTTCTCGGTGGAGCAATGTTTCAATGGAAGGTTGTGGTTTCAGAGTAGAAACACCCCCAGCATACTGCAATTTTTTTCATGATTTTGAAATCTAATTTCATGTACTTAAATTTTCTTTAAAATATGAAACTTTTTTTTACTGCTTGCACAGACTTCAGCAGCCATTCGCAACACAGATCAGCCTGGTGAAAGAATCTGAATCTTTTGACTTAAAGTGGACTGGCAGGGGTGACGCCCAGCAAACTCTGACAAATGATGTCCCTGCACTCCCTGCATGAGTTTCTTCATTTGCAGAACCAGAGGCATGTCACCTGTGCAACAAGCTTATATCACACCTACCCATATAGTAGAAAAAGGGTTGCAGCAGGTCATCTGTCTGCCATGTGGGTTCAGGGAAGCTGTCCTCAGGGGCTCCAGGGACCAAATTCTACGTCTTCAGAGTCCTGGCCTCTCTGCTTTTACAGCCCTATTTGTTTTTCGTGCTCGGATACAATGGGCTGCGGAGCCAGGGCATGACTGCCAGAGGATGACAGGATGGAACTGGGGGGAAGAGGGGAAATTTCGATCTCACTGCCTTTCTGCACTTCCTGTCCAAATAACCAGTCCATAAATCCACCGCCTGTCCATATATATATATAAAGAGAAACAGGAAAACCCTGTTCAATTCATTCAAACTGAAATAGATTCAAAATGCTGCAATTATGGTTTCGCGTGGGCCGGATAAGTGTTTTTCACTCACTATGGCATCTTTGTGGCCCAGGTTGTGACAGGCATGGGTCAGTGTGATCACTGAACCAGTCTGATCTCAGTGCCATTTGTGAAGGCACCGTTTGTATCTGAATGCTGTTGATATGAGCGCAGGTTGTTGCCGTGGACGTGGGAGAATACAGCACTGATGCTATCTTTTTTTTTTTTATTATTAACAAAAGCCAACTCCTCGCTTGAGCCACTTTTATGGCTGACGTTCTTCCTGACTGTCACATAAATCGTCCAAAGTGATTTGGGGTCCTGGGAGGCTGGAAGGTGGCTGCGGTTCACTGAGTGCGGGCAGAGTGTAACTCTTTAATGTGACCTCTTTTATGGCCCAACTGGAGCTCATATGATCGCCTCGGCCTGACAGAAGGTATGCAGGCCTCAAAAAAAAAAAAGCTCTGTACTGTCCGCCATGTCAAGGTTTGGAAAAGCTCTGCTAAGGAAGAACACTTGATTTCTCAGGCTCAATGTTCTGTTTGTCTTCTAAAAAATGTAAATTAGAAAAAGACTTAAATTTAACTAAAACACATGTAACAAAATAAAAAAATAAAGAAGAATTGAGGTGCAGTTTAAAAGAATTGCATTGGAAACACCTTTTTATATGTTATAAAAAGTTATATGACATTCGATCGACCATTTTCCAGAAATGCCTAATACTTCCTCGGACTACAGTCCCTGACAAAAGTCTTGTCGCTTATCCATTTTGTAGAAACACCTGCTATTAATTAATCAATCGGTGTTAGAAATAGCTCATATGAAAAGCTAAAACCCGTCCAAATGATGTTTAAGGCATTGAAATAAATTTGTTTCACTGAAAAAAGATTTATCATTTAATCAAGACAGAAAGGTCCAATTTTGGCAAGACAAAAGTTTTGTTGCCTATACAAGAAAAGTGATCAAATTTACTGCAAATACAAAAAATATGTCAGCAATTTTGTGGGGCAGTGGTGGCCTAGTGGTTAAGGAAGCGGCCCCGTAATCAGAAGGTTGCTGGTTCGAATCCCGATCTGCCAAGTTACCACTGAGGTGCCACTGAGCAAAGCACCGTCCCCACACACTGCTCCCCGGGCGCCTGTCATGGCTGCCCACTGCTCACTCAGGGTGATGGGTTAAATGCAGAGGACAAATTTCACTGTGTGCAGTGCTGCTGTGTATCACGTGTGTCAATCGCTTCACTTTCATGGTTGGGAATATAAAAGGTAGCTAAAATTTCCTGGTATTTCAGACTATTGATGTAGCCTTCCACCCTGCAGATCTCTCGCACACCCCCATACTGGATGTAACCCCAGACCAAACGTCACTGTTTTCTGGGTGAATCTCGGATCCATGCAGGTTCCAGTAGGTCCATCCAGCATCCATCCTTTTAGCTGGCTGTGGGCCTTGGCAAATGCCACATGGTTTTTCAATTGTCTTTTGTTTAGTGCTGCCTTCTGGGCACTGATTCCACCATGGAGGCCATTTCAAGACAGAATCTGACAAACTGTTCTGGTTGACACAGGAACTTCAGGTGACCAGGTCTCGAGGAGCTCTGCTGCAGTGGAAAGTGGGCTGGCCTTGGATTTTCAAGCCAACAAACGGTCCTCTCGAGCAGTTGTCTTGACCTGGACTAGTCAAAAACGTCTCCAGTCTCTTCAAATCTTTTTTCTATCCTCTGTACTTGACGCTGAGACACATTGAAGGTGTCTGCCACATCAGCAGTGGATAATCAACACTTTAGTCTCAAGGTGAATCTCAGGCATGTTTGCGGAGGTCTAGTTGCAGTTGATGTGAAGGTCTAGTGTACTGGGCTTCTTTTTATAAACACCTGAGACCTAATTGATCCATTAAGTCACAGGTGAAGCTCATATGACAAGGTGACAACACTTATGTCTTTGCAAAAATTGACTATGGCCTTTAGAAACAATTTTTCACAGTTTCATTTTGCGCTGAAACATTATTACAAAAGCTGTTGGGAATAAAGCGAGCCATTTCTTGTAAAAAAAAAAATCTTGATTATAAGTATATTTCAGCGGCACTTGAGGTCAGTTTGTACACAAGCGACCAGGCTTTTGTCAAGGACTGTATATTTGTTTCTAATTGTGAGGAGATTTAATCAAACCACACCCACAAAGATCCAGACAACAAATCCATCATCATTTATCAGATCTGCCAGTCCAGCAACTCATCCCTCTTTACAGGAAAACATCTTCTGTTGAAGGTCAGTAACCTTGCCTCTGAAAACTTCTGTGGACCACCAAAGAAAAAAGAAATGTACTGTAAGCATCTCCACAGAAAAGGAATGACTGGAACGTGGGACAGAGCTAACAGAAGGTACCAGAAGAACCCAGTAAAACCACAAGCCTTCAGCTATTTCACGGGGGTGCTAGTAGCCTAGTGGGCTACACACTTGCCTGTGAACCAGAAGACCCCGGTTCAAACCCCACTTATTACCATCATGTCCCTGAGCAAGACACTTAACCCTGAGGGTCTCCAGGCGGGGACTGTCCCTGTAACTACTGATTGTAACTACTGATGCTCTGGATAAGGGCGTCTGATAAATGCCGTAAATGTAAATGTAATCTCACGTGGGCAGACATCGGATCACAATGTGAATGTTTCTGTGAAAGCACAAGCTCCAACTTTAAATTACATTATTGTTGGATTTCCAAAACCGTCTCATGATGCAGAAGAAAGTAAAACAACGGGAACATGCTGCATTCCAGCATGTGGAATCTGCAACAGCGCTGCAATGGCATCGTTCGTCAATGTCAGCTTGGATTACAGCATCTTTCTGCACCCCTGTAAATGCAGACGACGAAGAATGACAGTGTGTGTACGTGATCGCAGCATAAGCCGCCGATTTCGTGCACGGACTTCTGTCACTATTGTCATTAGCCACAGCCAGGCCGGGCTCCAGACGTGGTAACAAATCCACGTAAAACTGAGTTATGAAGATCTCGATTACAGAGCAGAGGTCCTCGCTTCAAAGCCCGCAGTAATCCTGCCTCATTTTTCTCCCGCCGCTTACGGAACCGGTGCAGGGCAGAGCGTGGGAACTCGGCGGGACGACGTCAGGCAAACACCTTGTACGCGAAATGTGTGACTGCATTCAGGCCAAGAGAAGCAAACAGAGAGAGGCAGAAAGACAAGAACAAATGCATCCTTTATTATCAGATCTCCACTGAGGAAATCTTCCTGAATACTGTTGGGACCTCATCAGAAGGGTCTCCTTCAGGGTTTCGCCGCTTCTTGCCCTTTTTTTTATTTATCCCAAAGGGTGTTCTCTTACTGTCTTTACTCGCTGCAATTACATCATCCTTCCCTTCTTTTGAGGCACACTAAACTGGCAGCTTTATTCTGACTCAAAGCCTTCCTGTGTGGAGGCCGAAGAAAGCATGGTGGGGGGGTGAAGAGACGTTGAACCAGAGAGAACCAGGGCCGTGGGATGGGTCTGAACATTGGCAATGCATGACAAAAACCTTTTTGCCAGCCTTGCTTAGTACAGTATGCATATCTCAAATACAAAAACTCACACCAAATCTGACAATAATAATAATAATAATAATACAGTAAATGAATCACAGAAATATAGTTTTGAAGCACATGAATGAAGGGGAAGTAGGCACTTATGCAATTGAATGCAACACCCATAAAAACTGTATGAGACAGTGTGGGGGTACAATTAATATATATATATTAAGACAAGAAGGTCAACTCATGACAAATCCAGAGTTCCGTTTTCAGTTGTGGCCATTCACATCATGATGTGATGCCCAGCAGCTGCCAGCTCGCACACCCTGCACAACTGCACCAGAGCACCCGATTACAGGCCACACCCACTCACATACACTACACCTGTGCAGTTCCTGGTCGCTTCCTTTAAATGTCTGATCTACACCATGCGGTGTGAGAGTTCTTGCGGTCCCTGTGGCATTACACATGTAGGCCAGTAAAAGCCAAAACTTTAGAACAAAGGGTTAGGGGATAGACCAGAGGAGTTAGACCAAATTAATTACGGTAAGAAAAATGTGCACATGATGTCTCAAAATGGACAAATAAAAGTTTGACAAGAATTTCATGGTTTTCTTTGGTCATTTTCCGGAAGGTCTCCTTGACATGACATGGCTGGGAATGGGTTAACTCTCCTGTTTAAAATACCATGCGGAGGCAGGCCATGTACGGGGTCCTGGGCAGTAAGTAAGCTCCTCTGCGCTAATGATAACACAACTGCTAACAATACCGGGCCCTTTACTTTCCCCCGGCTCACGGTGTTTATATCCGGCTCAAACAGCATGTTCAATGTCAATAGAAAACACATTTGCTCCAGTAATGTGTGCTGCATTTACATTTGTAAAACGCTGTGATCAGGGCGTTTTAAGTCTGGGAGCGAGGAGACACATCATGCAGGAACATCTGCATGTTTTTAGGGGGACAGAGACAATCCAATGGGGAGTGCTTAAAAACCAACCACTTGTTTTTTTCCCCGCCGCGGATTGCGGCCTGAATTAAAACGCAGCAAAATGTGAATTATGCTGAGAAGGCGATGGCAGCGGCACGATGCCTGGGCCTTCCAAAGGAAAATACGGAATGAAGAGGGTAAGAACTGATCCTTTTAACATCATTAACCCACTACTAACATCATAAGTAACAAAAAGAGCTCCGTGAAATAGCCAGCTAGCACTGGGCGTTTCAATACTTGCTATAATTTCCACCAGTCAAGTCAAGTCAACTTTATTTCTAAAGTTCCACTGCACCAAAGTGCTGTACAGGCATAAAAGGACACACAGATATACATAAATAACAAATACTTTACTTTACTTGCCAAATACAGTAAAATACATGGACGGTAGAAGCAACAAATAGAAAATGACTTAAAAGTATAATAAAAGGATTGAACCTAGGATTTACCAGACATGGTTTACATTAGCCATTTGAGCTGTGAGCAGTCTTGTGGATGCCTAATCTGGACATACAAGAGTAGCTTTTTCAACGACAAACAACAAAGGGGCAACTAAACTGTTAACACAAAGATTCCATAGAATGCGAGGAGGCCTTGGCTAGCCTCCGAGGAACCTGACTTTGTAATCAAAGTTTGGGGGACCAGGTGGCCTCTCTTCCATCGACATGTCTTCTTTTTGAGACCTGGAAATTACGTCCAGCAGGGTTTTTCAGCTGCCTAAACATACCTCACGAATTCGGTACAGACAAACTAATTTTTTGTTCTTTGCACAACCCGAAATGAAACCGGCATAGACGGTTGCAGCAGGTAGAAGATTGGCTCAGAAAGTGAACATTATAAAATACATCCTGCCCTGGCAGCATCTCCCTTCTGAACAGGTGGTGAAGTTACACGGCTGTCACAGGGGTGAGGTGTACATTACTTTTAAAGTTTATATCTGTGCAATGAGTCTTGAATGCATTTCACTATCAGAGGTCTGTCTCCGTCACGGGTCTCCTGGAGCTTTGCAGCCTGCGGTTTCTATGTGTTTGGGGCTCTGCCACGTCAATCTGGCCTGCCAGTCCTCAGAGACTGACTTCATTACTCACCGTGCAAAAAAACATCTTGAAGGGAGCGGAGAGGCGATGAAGTCATATGGCTGCACATTAAATTCCCCAGCAGGGCTCTCTGCTCTCGCCGAGCTCATTCCAGTCGGTGGAGATGTCATTAGGGGGATTCCTATCTGGCTTTCTCCTGCTTATGCTTTATTTTTTTCCCCTCCTGAGCAAAATGAGACCCATAACATGCCGTTTCATGAAGACCAGCCTTACTGACATGACCGAAGGTAGAACTTTCACTTTTTACTTTATTCGGATAATGCTAATCAGGATTTCTCCAATGGAGATGGAAAGCAGCTTTGGAAAGAACCTCACAGGGCAACTTGAGGGAAAGAGTCTTAGTCCTAACCCTTGATTGTCAAACCCCGGCTCAATTTACTGGTCCAGTCTAATTATAGGTGTTATTGAGGTGGTCTGTAATTTATGATTAAACACAAATAATACTGTGGTTCCTCGGCTTCAAGGGGTCTGAGGAAACCACACTTCCCAGAACATGGGATTAATCACAACCACGTTTGGACAAATGCAATCCTGCTGCAGGCCAACAGACCTGCACCGAAGCAGCCCTGGAAAATAATCCCACTCTAACGCAGACCCACTCGAGCCATGCAGAGCGTGCAGGGCTCAATCAAAGCACGCTCTGGGGGCGTGCACACAATGCACGTGTGCCACCCAACCGCAAAACGCTGTTCAACCGTGCCCACATCTGCAGCGTTAACACCCTGTCGGCATGTGCTGTTTCTCATGTGTGTATGTGTGCCTCCATAAAATACACTTGTCTGCGTTTTAGTCATTCCTAATGACACCATTCCTGCAAACTTTATTGACAATAAAGTGTCTCCTTCCAAATAGCCATGACCTGAATTCAAACCAGGCAACCCAGAAACAGGAAAGAAAACAGAGGTTGTTCGTGCTAATCCTTCCAACATCAATGACGATGATGTTCTCCACAACAAAACCATATCCGAACTGGTAATGAACTGAAGGATCTGCTGATTTTGCAGGTTAAGTGCAGAATGACGGTAAATAAGATAGAGCAACAGTACAATGGATGTTGAACTGCTAAACTTTATTAAGCTGCTGAAGTTCAGAGGCAAAATGAATCTGCACGGTTGCAAACTGGGAACATCCACTGACTTAAGTTCAATTACAGTTGAACCTTCATTATGCTCTTCAAACCTCCCTCCTTCCTCAAGAGGTTCCCAAATGGTGCCGAAACAGGAAAGGAAATAAATGAGCTCTAACTAACACCAGCGGCAACACATTTCGTTCCAGTTTCTATACATCTGTTTGCAACAAAGCACCAGGAAACCCCCCTTTTAGATACATAAGTCATGGATCATTTGATGAGATGCCAGTGGAGAGTTTCGCTGAAGTCTCACATGTCAGGCCAGAAGCTTGCCATTGTCACATTTGCATAAGATTGACTTTGCTCGAAGGCCTATTAGTTCCAGATGATTTTACATGCAAAATAAAGCACTTGTTTTTCTGCATGTGATTGCTGTGGTTTTGGTGACAATCAATCAGAGGAGAAAAATCTCACTCAGCAGAAATCGTCACTTTCAGCATGTTGTGGAAAGGCTATTTGCTGTGTTTTTAAGATCAGAAGCAAAACAAGTAAACACAACTTGCCTTTTCTGATTTCAAATTCATTTTAAAGGTCCCTATCATGAACATGTCACTTTTAAGATTCATTAATACAAGTTCCCCTAGCCTGTCTATGGTCCTGCAGTGGCTCGAAATGGAGATATGTGTGAAGAGTGCTTCGCCGTTCAGAGAGCAGCAGCTCAGAAGGTCGGATCTGGAATTTGTCCCCTTGTGAAGTCATACGGGGAAAGGTTACCTCCTGTTTCTCATGATTTTTCCGCTCATAGAATTCCCCACCCCTCCCCTAAAAAAGGAACTCCACCGACTGTCATGGCTCCAAATGAGCGAAGCATTGCAGCTGCTCTGTGGTTGGTGTGTTTTTCTAGTACGGTCATGCGAGACTCTGAAGAATCATTTTTTCTGGAAAAATGGCGACATGGTTGCACCAAACATTGGGGCTTGAGAACGGTGTTGATGATGTCATTTCCACAAATGCCCGCTCTCCTCCTCGTCCCGCCTCTCTCCTCCTCATTAGCATTTAGAGCTACAGACACAGAGAGAGAATTCAGATACAGTATTAGGGGACCACTAAGATCGATATAAAACATTTTTAACAGACAATAGAGCTGCGAGACGAGATAAAAAAAATCCCGTAAAACCGCATGCAGCGTTGTGACTCATTCGACTCTTGACTATAAAGACGTCTTGACTGAGAGTTCATACAAACATTGAGAAGATGCTGCGCCACTGTTACCACAGCAGTGGGCCTTTTCCCCCTCCAGTCACCTTCCCGACTCCACTCACCGGTTTTGTGTCAAGAGCAGCACAGATTTACCGACTTAAACAGATTTACAGCTGGGGTTACAAAACCTGGAGGTGATCTCGCCAACATGTAGGCATAGGCGCTCTGAGCAAAACCCAGATGCATTAGACTAAGCCCCGAAAGACAGAAGAAGGACACGGCCGCCATGGGCTCTGGGCTCTGACGCATAGATTAAGGCTAAATCACCCTCGTAAAGGCACAGAAAGATGAGACCAACCGGTTCATGGTTTCTACTTGCATTAGCAAGATTCCAAACCCACAAGAATCCTGCACTGGGAGATCCACTGCATGTGCGCGCTTCAATTTCCACTAGACAGGATTATTTTTAATCCGTTTCACCAAATTAATATCATGAACTAGGCATGCAATCTGCCCGTTTTATTAAAAAATTGCATGGTAATGGGTCATTAATTCAATTAAGATTACTGTTGAATTGTGATGCTAATTATTAAAATCTCATAATATAAAGGGGATGGAAACCAAGTGGGTTTTGCTTCTTTTTTCACATTCTGAAGTGTAGCCAGAGAGTGAACAGCAAATGATCTCTAATTCTCATAATGCTGAAAGGATGAGTTCTGTCTGACAGAGACATACGTTTATAATATTACAGTCTAAGTAAATCCAGGCGCTGTAATTTTAAATTCATCCATGAACCCATTAATCTGTACTTCTATCAGGTACACACACACACTTCATATTTTATGGCTATTGAATGGCTCCATGCTGGAATCATATTAATCCATTAATGGTTTGTGTGGTGGATAACTTGTCATACACCATTGAAATTAAGGATTACACAGCAACAGCTATAATTCTTCATCTCTTAACAGTAAAGTAACATAATCATCACAACTTTTGGGATTTTTGCTATTTCCGTTGTTAAAAAATACACAGAAAAAAAAGACCGTATTAACTGCATTTCTGTTGTATTATTTTGTGAAATGTGTGTTTTAATTCTGGGATGTTGTGGTTTCCCAGCGTTGGAGAAGTATTCTCCAGCATGCAATGTCCTTGACACATAAAGTGTGTGAAGGGATGAATTTTCTTGTGAAGACAAAAGTAGTTGTAGGGGAAAAGTTGGCCTAGCGGGTAAGAAGATCATTGGAAGGTTGTCGGTTCGAATACCGCCTGTCATGGCTGCCCACCGCTCACCAAGGGTGGTGGTTAAAAGCAGAGGACACATTTTGTCACTTTCACTTTTTTAATAGCTTTTTGGTAAAGGAATCGATTACAAGAATACATTTAGAACACACCAAGCAAACACTAAACTGTAACTGGCTGTTGTAAGTCAGTCTGATGAAAGCACATACTAAATGATTACATGTCACGGCATTTTGTCAAACTATAATCCTGTCAGTGTCCCACCCACAATGCTGCTTATCTGAAGCTTCTCCGCCCCTTGAGTTTAACCTCAGAGACCACATCATAACCTCCACCATGAGGCTCTGATCTGCCCTCAGATGCCCCATGAAGGACCAGCCCTCCCTGAACCTCTGACTCCAACTGTAATGCCTGTCCCAGACCACGGCAGTAAAAAAGATCTGAAATCTGCAGAAATGCAAACTTGAGTCTGAAATGAAAACACATGCTGACTGGAACACAAACAAGGTCTTCGAGGTCTACAGCGTCGCTCTTCATTTCCAGATCAAATGGTGGACAAATGATGCGTAGGGCCGAATAAATACCTTCCGATCATTTCATTTCCTCACACTGTAAAGAATCTTGACTTTTGACCACAAAAACATATACTCAATTGAGATTTGTGGCAAATTTTCAGAAAATCCATTGTGGCAGGATTTATCCTGATAGAGTGGCTTCACAAGAACATCAGATCACAAAAACCTTTGAACACCACTAATCAGTCATCAGTTCCGATTTGAGTCCTAGTGCACTAAATTTGTAATTCCCATGTCATGGTGTTTGACCACCAGATTAATGTGGTATACTAATAACAATCATAAGTTAATAATAAAGATATCATTTATTACATTAGTTTAAACCTACATAAAATTACCATTTAAATGCCTTTGTATTTCATATTTTATATCAACCAGAGCTAAACCAGACAACCTGCAGTGGAGAATAAAATAGGCAGAAACATGTTAGAAACATGCATTTCATGCAAAACAGCGATTAATAAAAACAGGACTAATTATTTGTAATAAATGAATCAGGATTAATCCTTTAAAAATATGTATAAGGGCTTTGCGTACACACTGCTGAGCACGACAGCACACATGTGTCTCCATTTTAAAAATAAAATCTGAATAATCTGTCACTGGCTAGGTCAGGCCCTCACAGAAAGTAAACAAACAGCAGATACGTTAATTTTATGCATTAGTATATTATTAATAACTAGTAATATTTTCAATTGTGGTAGAGGCTACAGCATGTCATGCTGTTTAAACACTGAAAACATGACTCAGCCATGTTGGGTCTTTCTTGCATGTGTTGCCAGATTGATTGGATGATTTAAAATGTATGTTGAGGACCGGTATGGAGGAACGACTGCAGGTAAATAATTAACATTTTGGATGATTTTTGCCAGCCATGTGGTAGTGTTATGATCATATTTTCTAGGGTTGTTTCTTTTCTTTAAAATACTCACATTCAAGTGTTTTCATAGATTATTCCTCTGTACAAATTGTAACTAACTCTGACAATGGTGGGCCTGATGAAAAGTCTGAAAAATGTGTGTTTCAGTCACCTCATCTTTCCACAAACATTCTACAAGCACGGGTGGGCCTGGCTTAGATCCTGCACAGACAAAAACAGCACACTAAACTCCATAAAATTAGAGCAATTAATATTTTAACAACTCTCCACTTTCTGATATCCTCGAGCGGCATCCGGGATTTACTTTAGAAGAAACAAAAAGGGTTCCACAGAAAACATTTGCTGCATTGGGACCATGTGTGCTCTATCATAAAAGTATTCCAAAATGAATCCTGTCTATGGGAACCCCCGTTTAAAACCTGGCGCCCAAATAAACTCAATTTGTGTCGCCGTGACGCAAGGCAGCCTGCTTAGTGTAAATCGGCACTGACCGCAGTCTACACAACTACGACCGTAATGAATTGGTTCACGTTGCTCCGGGTCATTATTTTACCCTGCATCCCATTACCCCACAATTTTATGATATGTGTGTGTTATTTCACCAGCAAAAACATCCATCCATTTTCTAAACCCACTTTTCCAGGTCAGAGTCACAAGGAAGCTGGAAGTGATCTTGGTACACACCAAAACACACACACACACACACACAAATTGAGTAGGGCAATGTTGGACGGGCCACCAAAATGTTTCAGTAACTCGGATCATCTAAACTACGTCCTTATAATTTCTTCTGATACTTCAGGCCCCATCAGGGAATCGATTTCTCTCACTGTAAATAACTTTGACTTTTGACCACCAAGTGAGTGTGTGTGGCGAATTATCAGAAATTCCCCCATGGCGTTCCTGATTTATCGTGTTCACAAGAATGTGAGATCACAAAGACCTTAACCTTTGACCGACAAATCAGTAATCAGTTCATCTTTGAGAACAAGCGTACCAAATTTGATGTAATTCCCTCAAGGTGCTTTTGAGATCACTTGACGATAACTTGGCCATGGTCTCCAATCACCAAAATCTAACAGTTCATGTAAATGAGCTCAAGTTGGGAGAGGCTGTTGAGAGAAAGTCATTTGTAAATTAAATGTCATGTACCTCCAGGAAGCTTTGCCTTAATATTTTATTCCAAAGAATACAATTAGACCACAAATGTTCCCGAATGCTGACTGTCTTCATCCACCGGTCCAGCAAAATTTGCGTACAAATAAAAATTTATTTGCATGGAGCAAGGTCTGTGATGATTTTAACTGGTTTTCCTTTGACCACTCTCAACGTGAGAATTTTTCTGCTTGGGTTTCGGCGGTTTGAATGCTATTGGCAGATCACATGATCAAGTACACCAGTAGTCATCCACCAATGGCATTCAAAATTGTATATGTGTGTTTATGTGTGAGAATGTATGTCCTGAATTGTAGTGTGATTGTAGGTTTTGTATCATATCTAAAAGACATTGCTCTTCATGCAGTTCTAACTTTATTGCTTATGGTCCATGTTTGGTACGGGTGGGGATGGTTTTGGTGAACCTAAGTATTGGGAGGATGATGTGGATACATTCCTGTGCAGCTCTTTACCTGTGATCTGTTTTTGACATGATTCAAAAAGTGAATTCACTTTTTTTAATCATGTCAAAAACAGATCACAGTTCATTATTTACGCTGAACACAGAGCCACGGAGAAGGAGAGGACCCAGAATAAGCGGATACCTCAAGCATAAAGTTCAACCAATCGCAGCTCTTTTGGGTCAGATGCTATCAGAGCACCAGGTGTTCTGCTTTATCCCTGCAACTCTTTTTTCTGAGAGAACATCAAGAATCCATCACAGGAAGGCAAGAATGGCGCATATGAGTACATTAGGGCACCGGGTGGTTTTCATTAGGCCCTGCCCAAGGACTGCTTAATGTTAAGTAATGAAAAGGTTACAAAGATAAATTTGTCAGTGTTATCAGTGTTAGATGGACAGGTCACATTAGAGACTTTCTATCAAAGCCACCTGGCTCACAAAAGAAAAAAGTCACTGAAATGAAACTGGCCTACAAATGTGCTTCATTATCTCACCAGCAAACAAAGCATACAAACAGTGCTTTTATTCACAGTATGCTACCAGGTACAATAAACAGCGGACTCAACACAGCTAATAAACATCAAAACAGCCTAAAGGAAGAGAGGGTTCAGCGGGGATAACTCAAACACGCACAAGTTAACAAAAAGGGCACATAACAGGCTAACAGCTAACAAAGGCAAACAACAAAGGGTCTATCACACAAAGCGACAAGACACACGAATGAGATCCCCAACGGAGCTCCATGCAGAGCTCCATGCAGAGCTCCATGCAGATCTCCGTGGACCCTGGGGACCTCCCGAAAGCGTAAGGGCCTAGCAGACCATGGGGACCTCCCGAACACCATCTGAAGTCTCTTTAAATAGGTGGAGGTGACCAATGGCAGATGGAGCTGGTAGGCCTCAACTCCTCCCAAGTCAACCTAAAAGGGACAGGACGCAAAAAAACACAGCCAGACACACAGAACCAGGGACGTAACAACTGAAACAACAATGGCTGGCTGAATACTTCAGGTAAACGCAAGCTTGCTGATATTAGCCAGTTGAAGGCCCAACCTTTCTGCTGAATTCAAGTCTTCCAGTTTACCCAAAATGGTGCACACAAAGTGGCGTACTGGGAAAGTCACTGAAATACATGGGTTTGACTGGGAGTTCATGTAAAAGGGGGCAGCGTGCCTGGAAATGAACACTGTCCAACTTTTGTTTGGTATCAGAAAACGTTTCATTTAAATTTTTTGGCACAAATCTTATTCCATACAGATGTTGCATGTACTGATGTACCAAATCACTAAGTACTTCAGACTTCGGTGAAATGGGTCAGTCTGTTTTCTCTCAGTCTGTTGTCTTTTCCAGTTTCATGGACGTGGGGTACTTTATGGTCAGAGTCAGGAACAAACCCAGCCCAAATCAGGGAGAACACACACATAAACGAGGTGACATGCTTTTCATCCTGAGTATTAGCGATTTAAAAATATTGTAGCATGATTTCGAAATATTAATTTAGCACTTTGAATAAGGCCATAAAAGTGTCTCAGAAGCAAGACCCCATACAGTAGAGAGATCGGTGGGTGGCATGAACATGGATCCCGTAGTAGTGCCAGGAAGTAGATGAACTTTACCCAGAAAGACATTCTCTATAAAACATTCTGTAGATGATGACGTGTTATTTTATCTTATTCTGTACCCCATATTTTGCTTTGTCTTAACACAGCTCAACGTACATTGTTCATGGAACAATGCTACAGTCCAGTGCGTTTCTTAAAGGGTTATTGAACATTTGAATGGCTATTTACACGCATTCTCAGAGCATGACTGTCAACTTGGCATGCTGAGAACCTGGAAGCAGCTCACAAGAGCCGATCAAACCTCAGAATGTCGTTGCGGCCAGCATCCTGGTTCTCTATAAAAATATGCAGAAAATTAATAGTGCTGGGAGAGACAGGGGTTGCAGTTATGGTCCCTTTGTCTCTACTCATAGGTCCTGAATAACTTCAGAGCTGTCAATCAGAACTATCAATTTTGTCATTGAGTGTTGTTGGTTTTTCTGCAGAATGAGAACGTAATTGCCAGTGTCACTGAAGATGTTCAGTGTATTCAGTGTTGCTTAACCTACCTTGAACATGCATTCAAACTAAACGAATTTGACAGAACACGGAGAAGTGCAGACCGAATTCTGGCACCAAGCATGTGTTTTTAAAACTGGTTTCTCAGAAACTGTCTTATTGGCAACGCTCAGGGTAAAATCCCTTAAAAAGTGCTCATAACAGACACTGTAACAGCAGTCACGTGGGCGCTGATGCTAATTGGAAGCATCTGGAATCACAAGCTTTGCTTTGTTGTAACAAAAGCCTCATCCAACAGGACATGATGCGGTGGGTGCTTTTTCACTCTGAAAATGGCCCTGTATGCAATATAAATATTTAAACACTACGTTTAATTAAATATTACAAATTAATCAAATTAACATTAAATGAATATTGAATGGTACTCATGGGTATGCAGGTGCAGCTGCAGGGGCTAGACTTCTGTACCAAGAAGTCTGGCACACACTGGAGGAGAGAAAAAAAATCCACTTTGCAATCCACTTTGCAATCACGAAATCATGATTCAAGAATATAAAATGTCATTTTTAAAAAATGCAGAAAAGTGAACTGTTAACCATTCATTACCAACATTTGACACTGCCTCTGGGTTTAATCAGCAGCTACCAACAGGATTAACATGGATGACTTATTTTCAGAAAGCTGGATAAAATTGGACAATTAAAGAGTGACAAACAAAATATCAAATAAATACAAAAAAAATGCTAATTTTCAAGTCAGTTTGTAGATTTCAGAGTAGAGACACATTAAAGGTATCATTGCACTGTAGTACACCATAGTCATAAACTGTACAGTATGGACCAATGGCACACTTCCTCGTTTTCTTGTCAATAAACTGGGCAAGCAATCATATGCTGATTATCACGCATCACATTCATTACTTTGCCAGTCAATACATTTGAATTAAAGTGCTGATAATGTGCATGTTGGTGTTAGTAGGGGTCACGTTTGTGTACAAGGGATATAAGGAGTCTAGAACAGAGGGAAATGAAGGAGAAGGGGAGGAGATGGACACTGCGGCGTGTGTTTAAATTGTTTAGAATGAAGAAGTAGGATGTGTGAGCGCTGCAATCTTGCCTACAGCTGCCTCCCCATTTTAAAGTCCTTCTTGCATCTGTGGGTCAACATTAACGCCCTTTTTTTAATCCAAAGGCTGGAAACCATGGATAGGTTTCATTGCTCCTAAAAAAAAAAGAAACACCAGGAAACAAACAGCCTAATTTAGGACTTTCCAGTGTTACTGTAAATGTAAGTTGCCATGACGAGAAGTGTTGTGCCACACCAGGGAGGGAGCACTGCTTGAATGGCTGTAATCGAAACAGCCTGCTCAGCTCAGAGAAGGCCCAGGTCCAGGGAAAAATCAGCTGCTCCATGATCTATGCCTTCCTCCTCCTCCAATGACCCAGTCCGCACCTCCTCCACGTGCTAACGTGCTACTCTTCAGTGCATGGGGTCTGATGGAGAGCCGGAGATGGAGGCAGAACAGAACGGTTCAATCAGGACATTTCCCTGCCAGTTGCCATTCGAGCTTGACCCGGTGAGGCTGTGTGGTTGAATTTGTCCCACAGGGAAAGAGTTACTGACAAAGAATTCAAAGAGAGAGGGAGCACAAAGGAAAGCACAGGGCATGAAGTAGAAATCCCAAAAAAAAAAGGAAGGATGGGCCTGCAAGAGGGAGATAGTTGCTTTCAACAGCACATGGCTTCAGAAGAAGAGCCCGAAGCAGCACAGTGGGCTTAAGGGCTCTGCAACAGCCAATAAAAGCTTGGCCTCCAAGTCACATGACCTATGACTCATGAAGTGACCTCAGTGAGCATTTCGAGGCCCAAGGCAATATCTAATGCATTATGCTTCCCTCTTTCTGTGCCAGGAAGAATGCAACCTGCAAAATTCCATACGGACATACAGCTTTTCCATGCAAAGCTTCCAGCAAAATGCTACTGGAAAAATCATGCCGTTCCCTTGCACTCGAAAGGAGTGCACATCTGATGTAAGCATTACGCTACATTCATAGTGGGTGGCCTAGCGGTTAAGGCCCTGTAATCAGAAGCTTGCCGGTTCGAATCCTGGTCCGCCAAGGTGCCACTGAGCAAAGTACCGTATTTCATGGCTGCCTTTTCATGGCTGAGAAGCAATTTCCTTTCGCATTAATAAATGGTGGTTGTAGCCTAGTGGGTAACACACTCGCCTATGAACCAGAAGACCCAGGTTCAAATCCCACTTACTACCATTGTGTCCCTGAGCAAGACACTTAACCCTAAGATGCTCCAGGGGACTGTCCCTGTAACTACTGATTGTAAGTCACTCTGGATAAGGGAGTCTGATAAATGCTGTAAATGTAATGTAATAACATATAACAAGTGAACACAAGTGACACAAGTGAACAAGGCAAAGGTCCCTCCGACAGACCCTCGCTGTGTAATTAGGTGCTTATGACTCGAAAGCACTCTACAATGTTTTCCTGTGATCTGGTTTTAATGTTCATATGTATTTATTTGTGCCTTTTCCATGATGAACAAAAAGTGCAAAATGGCTGATCTGAAGAATTAAGTATGAGTGAGTTTGCCGAAACTTTTTTTTTTTGTCCAGTGCAACCCGTTTGGTAGTTTCATTGGTCTGATATGACGAGGTTACAACAAATGTGTTGGTGGTCGTAAGCTAGTTAGCCTTTAAAAATCCATAAATTAGCTGCATCGTTGTAAAAGCCGCAGTTCTCAAAGCTTTGCTGAGCAGGTAAATTCATGTGGCCTTTTTCTTTTTATATTAAAACACATTAATACCAACCAGTTTTAAGAATCCCCTTTTTTCCTCTGTTTGTGGGAAGTCCTAATGGCACCCTCTGCATTTGCCTGTATTGCCCATGTTACGGGCCGGCCCTGCCTTGCATATTAGATGTGACCCAGTGAACAAGCTAGAAAGATAATCGGGCGTCCTCTTCCTTCCTTGCAGGATATTGCCAGCCCTACATTACACTGAGATGAGAAAAATGATCACTCCTTTCGTTAAGAATTTATTCACTATTGGAAAAAGTCCTAAGAAACATATCCATCTTAAAACAACAATCGAGCAGCCCAGTGCAAACCGGCTTAAAATAAAGATTTAGCGGCAGTGAACATGCCACGGAATGCATGAAGGACCGCAGTTTATGAGGTGGTGATATGACCTCAGAAAACACATCAGGGCATACTGTTCATAATCCTGTAATATATGTCAGACTGTGCACACGGTCTTATTTACGATAAGGCGACCCAACGACCCCAAGCTGGCCTGCTATGGCTCCACAGGGCCTCGTGTTAAAGTATACCAGCGCCTTCTGTGCTCAGTCTTAGTAACGTGGTGCGTGACGGTAATTAAGACATACGAGTAGCGATTGGAGTTTCTGCACGGCTGCAAAAACAACATGGGCGCCCGGTCCTGGATCAGGTGCTCCGAGCCCCACCAAACCAGTTCCCTCTGGTTCAGCACCACACCGACGCTTACATGATGTGGTCCCCTGGCCATCCATCATCCAGACCCTCTTATCCACGAGACTGGAGCTTAGATCAAAAGCAGCGATTTCTCCTGCAGCGGGTTTCATCACCTGATCTTTCAAACAGGGACTTCTCGTGTTGCTTAAACAATGGTCATTCATCAAAGAGATGCCTGCGCTGCATTTTAACCAGCACATTTGGTGCAAATGAGGCTATAAGTTGAGCCACATGAGAAAGGACGTGCTGTATGGTCAGCTTGCTCACTCTCGTTTTCAGATCATGTTAGAGGCTGTAAAAAGCTGGCGAGATGTTGAAGAACATGACCTTCAAACCTGCTACGCACAAGCACTATATCAGTTTACCATGGCCACTTTACTTCACATCATGTGCCAAACACCTCCTGCTAAAGAACCCAAAGGAGCTTGTTGTAATTTTAGCAAAGGGGCAGAATGTAGCCGAGACATGAGAACTTGTCATTCACTTTTTGAGTCCTGTCTTGTGCCTCGACACACGTCTTCTCCGTCATGAACTTGCATCACCACCGTATTGTGTTTCTTCCATTTCCTCCACCTCTTACTCACAAACGGGCGACACACATGGCAGCAATTGTGTCACTGGAGACCCTCCACGCTTGAGTGCTGAATGTTTGTGACTTGGAGGACTTCCTGAGATTATTTACCTTTAAAGGTGGGTTTTTCCAACAAAAACACCACACACCTGCAGCCATGCAACATGCTGTTTCACTTTCGTGCACAAAGCCCTCTGACAAGCAGCCATGCGTCACCGAGGTAACTCAATCCCGTGGCCGAGATGTAACCGTGCTGCATGCATCACTGGAGGTATGGGGTTGTGGGGCTTTGGGGTTAAGGCCAGCGCCACCCCAGCACCTGTGGAGCACAAAGTTCCAGCAAAATGTGCATCAAACTGAAATCATGTCCAAGGTCGAGCTAGAGAAATCTACACGAGTTCCCACTCATAAGGTCATATTTTCCTGGCACTATAAAACCAACATTCAAGCGTTTTCGTGTGCTTGAATGGCGGATGTCAGACAGACAGAGGAGAACCTGTCTACCCACCCAGCCCCTTTTTGTTGTTGTCTGATTATTTCTGAAGATGCACTTTAATGATGTTTCCATCAACTCTTTTTAAAAGGGGCGGGGCCTGTTTACATTTACAGCATTTATTCACCCTGGAGTAATTTAGGGTTAAGTGGGATTTGAACCTGGGTCTTCTGGTTCATAGGCGAGTGTCTAACCCACTAGGCTACTACCACCGATACACATGATTGACAAATATCCTCTGTTTCTGCAGTGAATGTATGGGTGTCACGGTGGTCTTTTTTCTGAAAATGATTTTACTTTAATTTATTTTGCAGACGCTTTTATCCAAAGCGACTAACAAGAGGAAGACACCAGCTACATCTTGGTGGTAAAACTGACCAATCTAAAGCAACTAGACATGAATGCATTGCTGACATGGAGTAGCATATAGTAGTTACACCTTAACTAAAGCCTTTAGTAACTCAAAACGCAATTTAAATTATACTTGCTTTTATAATATTTTGTAACGTATTCAATGCTGCTCCATGTCAGCAATGCATTCATGTTTAGTTGCTTTAGATTGGTCAGTTTTACCACCAAGTCGTAGCACAGCATCCATTTTCCTCCACTTCCTCTACCACTGGCAACATTTGTGTAGCATCTCTGGTTCTCTGCCCTGAATAGCTGATCATGTGCTTGCATGCCTTGCCGGTGGGCCACACCTTCGTTAAAGTGCATGGGTGCATGTCACTCAGCGCCACGGCACCACCGCATCACAAAATGCACCTGGCAAATGCCCAGGGGGCTCTATGGGCCGGACGGGTTCGGCCCACTCGGATGCCGATGTCTTCATTTCAGCTGTCACCGCGTAGCGAGTGCTTTTCAGCACGCCATCATCCAGCGTTCGTCCTCTGTGCAGGTGTGAACTGGCAGCCCGTCCAGCGTAAATGGGTGAAGTGTCATCACCTGGATGTGTGGCTGCAGGGGTGGCATGGCCCAGTTTCTACACTGGGAATGTGCAGAAGTCGTTTCGTTTGCTTCATTTTCACCTGGGGCTCATCACTTTGTAATAAAGTCAAGTGATTGTGATACACAGCAAGCACAGCACACGGTGACACAATGAAATGTGTCCTCTGCATTTAAGCATGGGCAGTGGGCAGCCATGAAAAGCACCCTGGGGGAAAAGCCACCTTGGCGGCTCGGGATTCGAACCGGAAACCTACACCAGCATGCTCCATCAAACGCTACTGCCCCATCCCAGCCTCCTCATGCACCTAAAATTGTACTTATGTCTGTGTCTGTGCCCAACGCCCAGAATCCTGACAGAGATATTCAACAAAAACAAATGACACAGTTTTTTTTTTAGATCAAACTATGATCATTTTAGTTTTTTTACTCTCATGTAACATTGGCAAAACATCACTTACATCCATATGGTTCTCACCCCTCAATATTCATATGAATCTTTTTTCATCTAGTATCTGTTGCATGGACCATCACGGACCATCACTGGTGCAGAAAGTGCTCCCATGAATAGGTTTTTCCAGCTCCGACACTTAAAGTGCTTTAGCAGAAAGAGGAAGCATCTCCAAGCCAAAGTAGCTTCACCTTTTGATATCCGGTGTCCCACAGCTCCATCAGCAGATGTGAGATAAGGAAACGGTCAGGGAAGTTAAATGTTTCCCAAGAAAATGTGATGTGCTTCCTAATGGTCCTTTGCAGATAGCTTTTCATTTTAAGTCTGATGCACATTTAATGAATCCAACATTCAGCTGAAGGTAACATTAATTCTGTGTCGTTTTTTTTAAGGGAACTGCAGAACTACAGAATGAAATTGGGTGGCTAATTTGCCTTAAAACGTTTTCAGTGGGATCGGGCAGTGTCCTCCCATCCGAGAGGGCAGGAAAAATAACCCAGAGCCAGCAGAGGCGGGTAATAATTCAGCATGATGGTTTTTCAGAGATACAGGCATTTTTATATTACTACAGAGTAAGCGCTGACTGCATAGTGGGTGAGATGTCTCACTGGGGCTCAACCCTTTGAACTCTTCCCACTCAGCAAACACCGCAGCCAAATGGTGCCTGTCCGGCCCACAGCAGACGCCCCTTTTTTCTCCAAACGTGAATCCATCCAAAGACCACGAGGCCGCGTTCACCTTGGCGGTTCACACATACACTCCAGACGTTTTCTGTTCATGAACAGGTTCTTTGAAAGAAAGAAGAAAAAACAAGATCCAGAGCTCCAGTTACAGTTACTTATTTTCTTGGTACCTGTACTCTGCACAATGATGGTGACAATTTGGATTTAATCTAATCCAATTTTGAGAGATTTAGAGGATACGGAAGGTTCTATTGTTGTACAATAAGATTGTCATTATATTTAAAAGGCTCATAATAGAAAAGACAGTATGGCTTGAAACATTGTTGAGGTTCACATCCATCATGAAACTATTCTGTGTTTTATAAGCATGGCTACAGCTGTAAAGGAATGCAATTTCATATAAATATAAAAACACAACATTTTCAGACCATGAACAGCAGTTTTGCACGTATGCATGCATGTACGTGTGAGAGAGAGAGAGATTCTAGAGAGAGTACAACAGGATGAGCGGAGGTCCAGACGGACCACGCTCTCCAGAAGCCTGGCCCAGATCATGCAGCCCTTCACTCAGTGACTCACTGGAAAGCTATTCTTTTATTTCACCCCTCTCTTTCATTTCCAAGAGTAAGCAATCCAACCCTCTTTTGCGTTAAACAGCTTTGAAACAGCTGAGGTCCATGGTGGTGCCTGCTGCATGCGTTAAAAGACACATGGCATACTGTAATTACATGCATAATTAATAATTACTCTGGAAACAAAAATTGCATGGATGCAAATCATGGAATGCTGCATGGTGCACAGGACAATGGTTTGTACAACAAGCCAACAAAACATTTTTTTTTTACTGTACACCTGTAGAATAAAGGAATAGAATTTAATTTCCGGAAATTGGTTTGGTTTAGCCGGTGAAGCGGCCGGGCTGAATCGAGCTCCAGGTTTTGACTCGGAACGTGGTCACCCCCAGCACCAGCAGCTCCAGCCACCTGCTAAAGTCATTAGCAGCCTGCAGATTGGTTCCACATGTAGAGATGCTCTCCAGCGAAATGCCGCGTCCCATAAAACGAAGCCCTCGCTGAGAAATCGTGTGAAAAAGCGATCGGCTATTTGAGAGCTGTGCTACACTGAGCTCGAAATTAGGGCCCAAATTAGGTTTGACACCTAGTGAGCAACAGATCCGTACGTTCTGTTCAAGAGCTAACATAAACTTGCAATTACGCTCAGCTAGGATACGTGTTGGGCTTTTACGAGGAAATGTTGCTAATGAAAAATCCCACGAAAATGGACTGGACGCCCCGAGGTGCTCCAGCAATTCCCAGCCATTGTAACGTTCCAGGTTTGTCTCAGAATTTTGTCAGCAGCAAATGCGTTGAGGACACGGGCCTGGAACCCAATGGCACCCCCCCACCCACACACACATACACACAACAGTGCATCAGTGTAACAAGTGTTAAAACATGAAACATTCCTTATATGACAGTCCTGAGTTCTAAGCTTAAACTTGATCTACCCCTAAACTTTAAAAAAACGTTTTTTCTCTACATTTTTCTAAAGGCATTTGGTTTGACCATCTTGGACGCCACGTGCTCATTGTGATTACTTCCTTTGCTGCAAGCCTTTTTCATTGACTGCCATTGCTCCAAGCCGACCGATTGCTTCTCGACCACATCTTCTGGAACGCTCTTGTCTGTTCCGTGTTCTGAACCCTATGTTGCCGACTTTACACATGACCATTCTCTTGTCTCGCCCTCTGATGAACCAGTCCCCAGTTTCCTCTTTTCGACCCTGTGCTACGTCCCCGCCGAGGAGCCACTTCCCACCTCACCCTGCAGCGTGTATGTCCGCACGTGCATCCCTGGAGCCCCAACTTGATATAGGAATATGTCGGGGGACACACATATACAGAGGAAAACCACAAGGAGACACACAGTCTTGTTGGGAAACAAAAATGCCCCCAAATCTTTTCCTCCTCGTGCCTATTTGCTGACAGACGTTGTGTTACATTTTTATTCGTTTTTTTAATGCTAGAAAACATCAAATGCTCGCTTTCAGAGTCGGCATAGGGTCAGAAATAAAAAGGGCAAAAAAAATAATAATGAGAAGCAGAGCGGGCTCGTTTCTCAACGGGGTCTCAGGTTGAGCGTTGATGTGCCTCTGCTGGGACAGAAATGTTGAGATCCAACGGTGTCGTCTCATCATTCTCCAGTCTTTCACCCATCGTTTGTCATGGGCAGTTAATCTAATGACAATCACAACTCCATCAGCAATGCTATCGTAGTTTCAGCTCAGTTATTCTATTTTTTACCACATCAGTTTTCTGCCAAAATAGGTAAAAAAAAAAAACCCAAATGACATAACAAAACACGTTCATCTTTATCAATCAAATTTTAAACAGGGACAGGAAACTGATAAACAGAAATGGGTTCTGAAGGCTGGAAACCTGCGCCACACATAGTTTTGCCAGAGACAGAGCACAGCAAAACCAAAAACACCTTTGCGCAGGACAAGCAGTGGTGAGCCGTGAATGTAGGCAAGTGGAAGAACAGTTTGTCCTGAGGCAATTTAAATTTATAAATGGACTTAAATGGCCCAATCAAAGAACATGTTCCTGGAGCCTCTGCCAAGGTTAAATAGTGCATGACAAATTAATGTCCTCCGTCCCATAAAATTATTTCATGATGTTCCATCCAGTCCAGTCCGTTCCAGCTCTATTTGAAGAGCACTTCATACAACCACACTGGACCAAAATGATGTACAGAAGAAATAGACATAACAGTTGTCACAAGACCACACATAAAAATACAAATGAGTATGAACAACATCCATAAAGTAAAGCAAATAAAATTAAATCATGTAAACATCTCACAAGGTCTCAAAGGCCAAGGAGAAAAATGGGTTTTAAGAAGAGATTTAAAAGCCAGTCAGGTCAGCTGATCAGTCTGTGGGTGGGGGTAGCAACAGGTAGGACGGAGCAAGACTGTTCAGGGCTTTAAAAGCAAATAACAAAACAAATTATAACAAATTATAAAAATGTGAGGGGAAGTAAGGCTAAAATGTGGGAAATGTGCTCCTATTTATGCATGCCAGTTCCATGGTTAATTGTCATCTAAATGTTCTAGAATGTGAGATGACCACATACTTGCCCGGTACTTTAATAGCACACCCTGTTACAGGATAAGCTTACACAGGTCACACTTGTCACTACTGGGCTGCTGTTTTACTGCTGAGGAATGGCCACGCAGCACCATTACGACTAGGTGACGACGATTATGAAAATGCATTTTGACAAACTCATAAGCCACAGGACATATAAGCCATTTAAGAGACACACTCAATGTCTATTAAATGCTATGTATTGTAGCAACACTTTATGCACTGAAGTCAGGAAAAAACAAGAGATATGAGCATTAGTTAAATTGATAACTAGTTCAGGGTTGTTAAGAAGTCGGCCATCTTTAGTTTTTAAGGCTGTGAATAGATGAGTGCCATCATATATCATTAAGCTGACATAAAATTTTGTGGTTTTAAACCAAGTTCCTTAAACTCTTCATAATGTATTTGTTTTTTTATGTTTAAGGTATTTTACTGTGTTTTACTTTTTTCCATAATTCTTTCATTCCTATGTTAAAAATGTGCTTTATTCTTTTGGACAGTAAAGTACTGTTGATTTTAAATGTGCAATATAGATAAACATGACTGTTAAATTAATAAAACAACTGTTAAATTGCATACTGGACAAAAAAAGTAAGCAATAGCAAGCATGATTGATGAAAGGGTTAAACTAACCAGAGAGCATCTCTGATTTTTTTTCTGTCTGATGATTGCTGTTCTCACAAACTTTTATCAGTCACAAATAACGCACAGAAAACATAAAGCAAAGCATTTTTATAACCCCGCAAGGGCTCTTTACCAGGAAATGACATAGCAGCAAACTAATGAATCGGCTTTTGTACGCTCTACCTCCTTGACCCCATAATTGCTTGTGCTTTTTATTGCTGCATAATCTTTTATCGATGCAGCTCCAAGCACCTGTCAGAATCATTGGCCTGTTAGGCTGTGCAGACCTGAACCACGGAAGCAGCTCCTAAAACGGCCAGTTGAACCCAATGCCCATTTGTGGAAAAAAAAAAAGTGCCATTGTTCATTCATGTTATTTGCAAGATATGATCTGTCTTTTTACAGTTCAGAAGTAGCCGAGTGGCCAGTCAAGCAGCAGACGTTTAATTAAGTGATTTCAAAGAGGATTGCTGGAGTGGAGACGGCCATATTCATTAAAGGTGAGAATGAATGGCTGGCAGAGGAATAAATGGATGGAGCACGGAATACCGGATACAGCGGCATCTCGCTGAACGTTCGGGTTTTCTCCTAAATGACAGGGCTTCTCAGTTCAGTTCCTGAGCTCTTTCAAGTATATCATTATATCATTCCGGACTGCTAATATGATCCAAAGGTTTTGGTTGGCCAATAGCAATTTATTTGAAGCACATTTAAAAAAACAACTTGACTGCAAAACTACATACATTCATAAAAACATACCAGAACTAGACCATACTAGACCGAAGTCTAGCATCCAATATTCAGGCTTCAAATGCTTGAAAACCTAATATGATCTTGAAATTGAAGGCTCTTCCATAATTACTCCTAGATTTGAGATAAAGTACAAAATTACCAGCAACCAAAGAAATGGCGAAGTGAAGATAGGTGAGGAGTGGACAGTGAGGACGGTGCACATGTGTGACTGGGTCGGGAAGGGGGTTCATGTTCGTCCCGTGTAATGTTTCCTAATCGTGTTCACCTATGTCTAACTGTATAGGGGTGCTAGTAGCCTAGTTGGTAACACACTCGCCTATGAACCAGAAGACCCAGGTTCAAACCCCACTTACTACCATTGTGTCCTTGAGCAAGACACTTAACCCTGAGTGTCTCCAGGGGGGACTGTCCCTGTAACTACTGATTGTGAGTCGCTCAGGATAAGGGCATCTGATAAATGCTGTAAATGTAAATGTTTAAAGCTTCCCTGTTCGTGTCTGTTCACCGTCAGGTCTTTGTTATGCTACACGTTCACCAGTTACCAGATGTCTCCCCTTTCCCGTTCCTCACAAGATCAAACCCCTGTATCATGCAAATGCGTCCTTCTCCTTCGTCAAGTTTTGTCATAGTGCCACTGTAACAAGATTAATTCACTTCAAACTCACTAATGTTATGGCTGATTTGTGCGTCAAAAGCTACTCTGTTAGTGGTTATGGAGTCTGGGATTTTGAAGAATCCAATGCAAGAAGCATATTTAGTATTTGTTGCATCAGGAGAAAGCGAAGCGTGTTTGATGAGTCTGTTTTTTCAGAGTCGCCTCTTTTTATTCATGGCTGCTTTGCTCACTATTGTCAGTGTGAAATGAGATGCTCATTAACATGAGTGAATGATAAGAAAGTGATCAGCATAACAAACCTTCAGGACTGTTGGAAACCGTACCCGTTGTCTAAATCAGGGTGGTGGAGAGAAGACAAATACATATTGTTCATTATAGAACTTCATGTGTCCTGTGTCAAGGTCAAAGGTCAAAAATGCATGACTAGGTGTGTCCAAACTACTCTAAAATGTGAGACATTCTACCCACCTGAGCCAAAGCACTGAACCCACAGTTGCAACCCCAAAAGTCACTCTGGATGAGAGCATCAGCTCTTTTCCAGTCGTCCCTGAACAGATACGTACTCTTTCACAACGGTGTCAAAAGGTCATCTGATATCGGGCTGAAAACATGGCAGACTCTGTGCCTAGGGTCAAGACTGCATCGTTCTTATCTCTTGCCCGTCCCCAGTTGTTTGTATTTGTCCTGCTCGTTCCCGGTGGAGATCCATATCGCCGGACTGGCCGTTCGGAGACACAGGAAGGCAGGGAAGGACATTCTATTCCACCGGAGGTGATAATAGGAGAACAAGACAAATGCAGAGGAATGTGGAGGCCTGCGTTTTGGCCTCATTTCTTTACGCTTGCGTCATGCCTGAGGAGGAAGAAAGATGAGCGGCGTTCAACAAGTCAGATGTCTTGCTGTTGTTTCAGGAAAACAGCGCCATCGTGAACGTGTGATGGATGGCAGTCCGCAGGGCAGGCTGATGGGGCCAGATGATGGATCCCACTCCGTGAGCGTAGCCATTCCATGACTAATTTGGGGAGCTTATCGCCAGGCCGACGCAGAGCATCGGTATTGAAGGGGCTTGCCAAAAATCAATCAGGTCAACACAAGGATGGATGAGAGACCCCTGGGGAGCAAGCAGAACCGGCTTCGACATGTTATATAACTTCTCACGCTCTTGCACAAGCGCCGCGTTCCACTGCTGACCTCCGTCAGAGCCGACATGAAACAGATAAGGCCGTCCGTCAGTCAGCAGGGAGGGTGGGAGGACGCGCCTCGAGAACGAGGTGACTGGTGGGTTTATTGGGGCTCGTCGTTGATGACCAGCCGATGTACGCGCATGGACACATGCCGGCCGCTTTTCCGCTGGACGACCTTTTGATAGGGTATTGCGTTACACGGCATGGGGATTAGCAGGCTGGGGGGCTCGGGCAGGACCACCGGGCCACCGATCACCGCGGGGTCATCTTCAAAGCGGCACACGCACTACACTCTAATCCACAGTAAATGGCCACGCCCCCTCCCTCAGTAGCTGCTGGCGTGGGCATTGCCTGGTATACGGCACCGCATATGGAAACCACTATATCAGCGGGGAGACTTCACAGGTCCCACACCGGCGAGCTTTACGAGTTCATTTACAATGCGATTGTGCACATTTACAGAGCTTATTCGCAGAGGCATCAGTGCCGCATGGGGCCGGCGGATGACAGAAAACTGTTTCTCATTTGAGAACATCAAAACCGCACTGGCACAACACCATCTGCTCCTCACCGAATCTGTCTTTCTCGCGAGAAATCGCCACGTCGAGGGTGGGTAAAAAAAAAAAACGAGGAAATGTCAAAATACTACAGCCATTCCCAAACTCAAACTGTGATTGGCTGAGAGTAATACACTATCATACACAGTTGACTGAGATTGATAGTGGCACCACAGTTACACCGTCCCCACACACTGCTCCCCGGGCGCCTGTCATGGCTGCCCACTGCTCACTCAGGGTGATGGGTTAAATGCAGAGGACAAATTTCACTGTGTGCACCGTGTGCTGTGCTGCTGTGTATCACATGTGACAATCACTTCACTTTATTATTATTTGTTATTAATACACGCGGCTAACACCAGAAGTCAGCTCAGCTTGTTACACTGCTAGTGAAAAAGACAAAAGAATGTTGTTTAGCTGCCGCAGCACTCTGTATGGATGCAAGGATGAAGGGCTCCATTCATGCAAAGCTCCATCTTTGCGGAAAGGTGCGGGGTTTCTGCCGGGTCCTCCGGTTTCCTCCGGTTGTCCAAATGCAGGGCAGTGGTGGCCTAGCGGTTAAGGAAGTGGCCCTGTAAACAGAAGGTTGCCGGTTCGAATCCCGATCCACCAAGTTGCCACTGAGGTGCCACTGAGCAAAGCACCGTCCCCACACCCTGCTCCCCGGGCGCCTGTCATGGCTGCCCACTGCTCACTCAGGGTGATGGGTTAAATGCAGAGGACAAATTTCACTGTGTGCATCATGTGCTGTGCTGCTGTGTATCACATGTGACAATCACTTCACAGAAAAAAAAAAAAAAAAGTAAACAGGTTACAGGGTGTGTGTGGTCTGGCGCCCCGCCCTGGGCGAGTACCCGCCTTGTACTTGAGGAACAATTGGCGATGGATGGTGAGTGAATGAGTGAGTATACAAAAAAGGAACACAGACAATAAGAAGATATTTCAACCTTTGAAGGCAATAAAACATCCACATTTTTGAATACGGTCGATCGTATGGCTGTGTTCCGTACAGAGAAGTTGAGGTTCCACCAAAAAACTGTGGCATGAATGAATAAGATTGATCCCCCTGTGCCGGCTCTCTGTGTTAAACGTCACGCAGGTTGGAGACATACTTTCACTGTTTCTGGAGGTGTAAGCTCATTTCAAGCTCATTCTGTAATTTTGTTATTCACGAAATCAGTACCATTCTTAAGATAAAACTGAAAGTGGATATAGGTCTTTTTCTTTTTGGGTTCCCTTCTAAAAGACAAGCAGTGTCACTGAAACTTGATGCAAAAAGTTGTAGATTGCTAGACAAACTTCTACTTGTGGCAAGAACGTGCATTCTTATTAGATGGATAAAAAACACTCCCCCCTCTGACACACTGTGGTATAGAGAGATTTTTGCAGTTCTACCTCATGAGAGGGGTAATATAAATAGCTTTCAGAATGTATGGTCTCCCTTTTTTGGACCCCTTATCTCCAGATGTGAGAGAAATGGTTTTGTGTGTCAATTAGGGTTTTCAGGTGGTTATATTTCTAAAAAAAAAACATAAAGAATGGTCTTGGTTCTGTTGGGTTTTTCGTGTGTATGTGTGTTTGTTCGAAATCACACGTCTTTATTGTACAGGGTGGTCCATTTATATGGATACACCTTAATAAAATGGGAATGGTTGGTGATATTAACATCCTGTTTGTGGCACATTAGTATATGTGAGGGCGCAAACTTTTCAAGATGGGTGGTGACCATAGTGGCCATTTTGAAGTTGGCCATCTCAGATCCAACATTAGTTTTACCTTAAAGTGATTGTACATCTATCCTGCAAATACTGAAAAAACATGTCCCAAAAAAACAGCGGCCCAGAGATGATGTCACCTGCTCAATCACTACCAGACTGGGGTCTGGCCGGGAACAAGCCCCAAAGGCAGCAGCCCTTCTTGTCAGCATTCACTTACAGGGTCCGGAGGAGATCCAAAACATGCACATCCCACAGGCCTTTGCACCTTGTGCCATAAATTAGCCATAAGCCCCGGCAGCCCTGATGCATATTGACATTGCGGATCCGATAACCCGTCCCTGTTCATCTAGATCATCGTGCGGCCTTCTCCTTTCATGAACCTGCACTCACCCTTCCAGTCCTTCGGCTCGGGCCGCGGCGTGTAAACTTCGCCGAAGCCAGACGCACACGTTCACAGCAGTGGAGCCCTGCGCTTGTCAACAGGAGAAATTTTCAAAGGTGCAGGGAGCCGAGCAGCAGGGTTGAGGAGGCACGACACACACACACACGCACACACACAACTTCACGCTAGAGCTGTAAATCTTGGCCTGAGCCAGGTTTGGGATCAATTTCTATAATTTTATTCAGGGTCGGGTGGGGTCACAGGGTGGGGTCACAGGGTCGAGCTTGCGCGGTAAATGATCCGTCAGCAAAGGCAAACTTCCAGTCTGTAGTACTTTTCCTTGCCGTATGATTCGCTGCTTGTAAATTGGTTTTGGCGAAATTTGTTTATTTTGATGTTCATCTGATTTGCAATTTTCGCATGAGAGATGCGAACATGGATGCATGTAGGATGCATGAACATGGAGGCTAGCCTCTGGCGATTATGTTTTAAACCCACTCATTTCCCCACACATTTCCTTTCCCTCTTAGAGAGCCGGGATTTAAAAGAACTGTGCTTCTGTTGAGCCGGCTCTACTTCACTCTCTGCTGGTATCGGGCCCCCTTTACCCCTGCATTAGATCCATCTCGTTGTGTATAACCAGAATCTGCAAACACCAGCTTGTTGGTCCTGTGGCCTGTGCTGAATCTGGGGTGAATTTGAACCCAATAAGGAGGCAATAAGAAGGAAAAAGGAATGAGGAGCAGAAAGGTCAGGTTTATAGCTCTTGGCTGTAACTCTTCAGAAAAGCAACAAGCAAATGTTTGCGCGTGCTCATGGGTCATTTTTTGAGGCTTTCGATGCATCTGTTATAGTTGTATCATGCATTCATCTTGTGAATGTGTGAGTTTGGGGACGCACTTGCAGACATTCTTGGAGCGGGGGTACAAGTCATCGTACGGGGAGTGGACACTGGAAGAGCTGGGGAGGACGACCGGAGGCGCTTGGTCTGTGAGAGGAAGGCAGAAGGTGAGTGGGAACGGGAGTGGAGCGGCAGGGGGGGGTTTGTGGCTCCATGGGGAGTAGAGGGGAAGGAGTTGAGGGTATGAGGCTGGGGTGGACCGCGGTAGAAGAGAACAGGAAGCCGGCTGGCTTCAGGACGGTCCGGGAGCGTGGATTGGGTGGGAGGGCGTCCTGGGTGGCACAGGCGGATGCTTTAATAATGTTTAATCATCAGGCTCCTCCCATTTCACACTCACTTAATGAAAACATTTAAGCTTGTGTTCTGCACTTAGTGCTACTTTTCTTTGTCTCTTTACAGGAGGAATGGATTTCCTTCTGTCCCAACACACACCTCCCCGGGCGCCCCACTGGTCATGCCCATTGGTCAACAAGGGTGATGGCTAAAAGCAGAGGACACATTCCATTGTGTCACCGTGTGCTGTGCTGCAGTGTATCACAATGACAATCACTTCACTTTCACTTTATCCAGAGGGACTTACAGTCAGTAGTTACAGGGACAGTCCCTCTGGAGGCACTCAGGGTTAAGTGTCTTACTCAGGGACACCATGTGACTTTGTGGTCTTCTGGTTACCCACTAGGCTACATCCACCAACTGCCACATTATATTGCATTTACATCTAATATTGATCAACGATCAGTGATTCCCATGCCTTGAAGATGCCTTATCCATCAGGATAAAAATGAAATAAAAGGTCATTTATCTGCTGTGCCTCTCCACTCTAAAGGGAAAATTGGACCTAAAACAAAACAGGGAACCCCATAAAGACCCCGACAAGGAGATACATGTGAAGCTGACAGCGCTGAGCACCATTACAGCAGCTCCCAAACTTGAATGGGCGCCGTCATGACCGCACTCATGTGCATGTTGTTTCAGCTGCATGGTCTGCGTTCCTTAAATGTTGGCCTACTTACGGTGCTCCAGAGTGCCCTGTTTTACGGTGTTTACTTTCCATATAATTCATGTCAGACTCGGTTCCTTCAATTCTGCTCTCTTCACTGTATTTTCTTACACTACGTCAGGTATGCTAATGAGCTCAAGGTTTTCAGGAAATATTGATCCTCATAATCTCATTAGTGGCTTATGGTGCAGCAAACATACACGCACACATTTGTATTGTATGTCAGACAGGACTTTTAAAACATTGTGCTTTTAGTAAACCAAGGCACCTATTTTCATTTCCCCTCTAAATAGCGGTGAAATTACCATGTTTTCCCAGCCCCCCATGCGAGTCCGGGTGTTTTTGTGGCCTTTGACCTCTCGATCTCTACCCCCCATTTCTGAGATGCAGTTTTCCTGCTTTTATAATGAAGCTTTATAAGGCCATTAATGGTCCTTCTTTTTCTTGGGCTTATCGTTAAATTAGAGGTAATGACTGGTCGTTTTCTTTCAGATTTATACGTTTGCTTGAGACAGGACCGAACCAAGGCAGGGAACCAAGGGGTCATGGGGTCATGTCCCCGATGGGAAACTTTGGTTGGGCTGTTAAAGGAAGTGTCATGGGGCGCAATGAATGAGAAACAGGAAAACCGCAAATGGTAATGAATAATTACAAGCGCTCCCGCCATTTTTGCTGCGCACAAATGCTGTCTGTAGCCAAGATTTGAAAAGGGCGAACATTTCCCATGTGATTCTGAATGATTTTGTACATTTCATTTCATAAATCATTTCCTGTGGACACTTTGATGCTGGACTGCTGCAAGAACCCCGGCCATTATTGCATCACCATGGCATTCTGTATTTTCTTGCATATTTCACATCTGTTGGGCTGAAAGATTGCGAAACATCCATCTCCTTCCTGACACTAGCAGGTGCTAACGACTGCACTCATTTCCGGATTCGTTGGTATCCTTTGATAATTTGTATAGAATTTCGCTGACGTTTGAGCCATGGTTATTAATGAAATGCCATGTGTGTTTTGGTTGGAGCGCTCTGTGTTTTTCATTTGTATTGTGAATATCGGTAATCGCTTTCATGTAACCTTCCAACATTCCCAAACACTGGCCCAGATTAACAGGCTAAGGCACTTAGAATCATAAAGATCAAATTTAAAAGCTTTCTTCAAGATCAGCAGAAATTAGATCCCTTTAAGTCTTCTTGCATCAGCGTTTAACTTTGATTCATCTTTGTTTTTTGGTTAAAAATCACTATTCGGTGCTAGTACTACTATTACATTTCTTCAGTAGCCCAGAAGATAAAACCCCAAGGAGAGGGGTTCAGTTGGGTCTAATGCTCTTTAAAATGTATGTTTATGATGCTATACTTTCAGGAAAATTATTAATAAAGCCCTAAAGAAAGGGACTAAATGTGTAATGCATTAACCCAGTCATGCTGGCTGGACATGGCGATGAAGAAGTACGCATACGCACAACGTAACGAAACAGGGGTTTAATACATGGTGAATAGGACAGAGGGAAACATCACCAAACAATGACATGAACAGGGCAGCTTTATACAATCATACACAGGTGAAAACAATCAGGAAACATAATAGCACGGGACGAACATCCGGATCTGGAGGAGCCCCTGCCGGACCGGATCATGACACCAGTGGTAACATTAACACTGCAGTTATGCTCTTTCCACCCTGGAAGGGCATCCCTCTCTGGGTTTCTCCTTCCTACTGATTCTTCCATTTTTCTCCGTGTGAGCTGTCTATGGAGCTGTTCCTTGTCTCCAGCGAGGGTTCAAGTTTGAGGGGTGTCATCTCTAGTGGCTTTAAAACAGACAGTAACTTGTTGTTGTAATGATGTACAGAAAGTGCAGGAACATGTGCATAGGAGTAAGTAAATTAATAACATAATGTATAGCAATAAAAACTGTTAATGAATGAAAAACAATTACTGTAATGGTTAAATAACTGTTTTTTTTATGACATCCAGGCAGCTCTGAACATGAATCCCTCACTAGTTCACTGAAGAATTTGGAACGGCTAGATGCTCCATTTAGGAATGGAGCATCAGCATCCATTAGGAATGTCCACATACATCTTCAACACAGCATTAGCAGTGCTCTGAGGTCAAAGAAGACCAGACAGACGTTGAGTGTCCTTTAAATCATTGTGCACTGGCGGGACAGGGTCAGCTCTTACTATCTTACACAACACAGACACAAATGCAAACATTTTTCCTAAACCTACACAGACTGGGCCATTGGAAAGCATTCCCCCTTCCTGCATCCAAGAAGGTAAAATGTCGGTTTTGTACAGCTAGCCCACGAGCAGGCCCATAGCTCAGGCACCAGTATTCGCTCGAAGCCTTCAGGGGTTCGAACTCCAGCTGGAACACACAGGACGAAGGCTGAATACATCTGCTAAACTCACAAGGACTGGCCGATGACGTTCCTCTCCGACCGGCGCTTATCATTGCCGTCTCTTATTTCTCATTGCCATGGCTACAAATGATGATCACAAAAAAACCCTTGTTTAAGTGGCAGGCAATTTGGAAAGGTAGCTTGGTTAGTTGAGACACAGGGGAGTGATAACACGAGACGTGGATAAACTTGGCGACAGAGCGGGGCGCAGCCTTGGGATGGGGACGGAACGAGGTTGGGTTGCACGTCGGCCCGGCACTCCCCCCCAGCCGCCGCCGCGGTACGCCCCGCACTAAATCAGCCTTCATCATAACCACAGATGGATGTACAATGGGGTTTTGTTTTCCTTTTGGCTAGCTTGCCAAGAACGTGCATGCGCTCTCCAGGTTCTAATAGGCACTGGGCAACCACAATAAATGGCAGAAATTTGTTGAGAACATGACCCGGCCACGTTTACTTCCTACCAGAAAAAAATGAACACGCCTCAGCATGAAGGAACACAAAGACAAACGTTAAATCTTCTTGTGTAGCCTGCAAACAGGCCTGGAAGTGCAAAGATGCTGCGGTTTTTGTATCTGTATGTTGAGTTTATCGGTGTGACAACGGTGTTTAAACGGCCCTTCTCTCTGGTGGTTATGGAGACTAAGATGGAGCCATTTTGAAGAATCCAATGCAGGAAACGTATTAAGTATTTGCTGTATCATGAGCAAGTGAAGTATGTTTGATAAATGTGTTTTAGAGTCGCCTCTTTTTACCTTCATGGCTGCTTTGTTCACTATTGTCATCATCTAAAGCTGCTCCATGAGATGCTGATTAGCATGAGTTGATGATGAGAAAGTGATCGGCATAAACCTTCAGGACTGTTGGAAACCTTAAAATATTGCCGTGAGAGATCCAAATCTGCAACTTTTTGCCTTGTTTGATTTTTTTTTTTTTTATGGGAAGAGCACTTGTGTGAGAGGAAGGTTGGAAAGGCGGGGCAGTGTATGTACGGATGTGTGTGCGTGTGCTCTAATTCTTCTTCTAATTCTCCCTCTAGGATTAAATCACTTGTCACCGTCTCAGAGGCCGAGCCAAATCGTTTCATATTCATAAGAGTTTGGACAAACTGATTATATGTGCTTGTACCACGCAATCCAAGAACTAAGTGTGTGATGATGATGAATTAGTGAGTTCCAGTGGACATCAGCACCAGAACAACATTGCCTCCCCGATTTCGGCTGCAGCCAAATGTATTTGCTGCCTTTCTTCAATGCAGCAATGCACCTTCACCCGCAATTAGGGCAATTAAGTAATAAAGGCACGTGGCAAGAATGCTGTTAGATTGCATTATGAACAAAGGGAGAGTTAAAACATTCGTATTTCACTGTATGCTGCCCTGCCAAAAACGTCATGCACCTTGGCTTGAGCGCCTTTAACTTTTATTAACATGCGTTTGCTTATTAACATGCATTTCACGTTTCCAGTGAATCCAACGGATTCTCAATGGGGTCGAGGTCCCATCCAACCCCAGATCATATCAGTACTGTATACAGTCCATTCGGTAAATAACGGGGATAATGACCACAAAGTCACATCGTGTCCCTGAGCAAGACACTTAACCCTGAGTGTCTCCAGGGGGACTGTCCCTGTAACTACTGATTGTAACTACTGTATATCTAGACTCTTCCATTTGTATAGAGTCCAAATTGCATAGTGTGTGTAGAAATGCTTTTATTTTGATTTGACTTTGCCAAATGAGATCATCTGGCTCTCAAGCTTCCATTCAGGTATTAAAGATGTTTCATTTTAGCTGAAATACTCTCTACAAAATTAAAGACATTCCCTTGGAGCATCTGGGCTAATTACACATGACTTAATTACATTAAATCCGGAGACACCCACATTTGACACCCACCGCAGAGATATGTTGCATTAATATGATGCAAAACTATGAGACTTTCAGGATAATAACATTCCAAACTAGGCTACAGCGCAAAAGTGCACATCAAAGCTAGAGATGCTGTCAAAAGCCAGTTTATAGGAATGTGAAGGCATTGTTAGACGTCTACAGAGCATCTGATTACACTGAACATTGAGTTCTCTGGTCTGAGGAATGCAAAAAATAAAACATCTGAATAAAGCATTGTGCAATAAAAAAAAAATCTGACACTTTTGGATCCTGCAAATCAAGTCCCCACAGGCAGTTTTAAAGGGTTCATCTGAGGAGAAAAACCCTTTGAGCCCACAACGCTGACTCTTCAGCGAAATCTTGATGAATAACTTGTGACTTCTCAGACTCTACAACAGTTGCAATGGCACAGCTCTAGAATTGCAATATTTTGCAGGATTCCTGATGTGCATTGTAGACGCCTTTCATGATGGTTTTATTGCCCTACAACTGCATATATTCCTAAAATATGCGCTGATACTTACAACTATATGGCTGCCATAGAAAAACCAACACACCTTCTTCAGTGGTTCAGGGTCAGTGGTGGCCTAGCAATCAAGGAAGCAGCCCCGTAATCAGAAGGTTGTCTGTTCGAATCCCAATCCGTCAAGGCGCCACTGAGCAAAGCGCCGTCCCCACACACTGCTCCCCAGGCGCCTGTCAAGGCTGCCTACTGCTCACCAAGGGTGATGGTTAAATACAGAGGACACATTTCGTTGTGTCACCGCGTGCTGTGCTGCACTGTTTCACAAGGACAATCACTTCACTTTCAACATGATGATCAGATAATTATAGATGATCAGATCCACCAAATATGACCAAACTAGCAAAGGTTTGAGAACCTAAGCCTCCTATTTCATCCTATTTTATTATATTAGTTCAAACTTTATGTACCAATGTTTACCAATAATGTAACATTATTATGAAGAAAAGAAATAACATATTTTACACAGACACAAGGCCAGCAATTGAGAAACAAGGGACAAAGAAAATGTTGGTGTTCTTATCTTTATCTACTGTACTGTCCACTTTCTGCCTTGACAATTCAAATTTTCTACTTGTGGCACTAACAAAAGATAATCTTATCTTTTTTTTAATTGCCTTACCTTCCTTGCTATGCAACATTTATTTCGTATGCATTCCCGTGTATTTTGTGTACTGTCCTATTATGATTGTTGGTCTTAAAGTTGCGCTTTTTACATATCTTACACTTCCCTGTACTCAACCACTATAGCAGCATAAGAATTTCAATGCATTGCAAAAATGCATCAACTTTACATGAATGACAAATACTGGTTTTCACAAAGTTTGCTGCTTCCATTTTTATTATGGAAAAGGGTGCTTCAGGGTGCTCAAGAAAGTCCTCCAAGAAAACATCAAGCACAGACTGATATTCTTCAAAAAGTACTGGGATTGGACTGCTGAGGACTGGGGTAAAGTCATTGTATCTGATTGTTTGGGGCATCTAGAAAAAGTAATGCATCCTGAAAGTGGGTTGACTCACAATTTTGCCTAAGAACACCGCCATGAATAAAGTTTATTGAGGAACAATGCCATTTCCAGCATGTTGGAGCACCGTGCCATAAGGCCAAAGTGAGAGCTAAGTGTCTCGGGGAACAAAACATTGAAATTTTGGGTCCATGGCCAGGAAACTCCGGACTTAACTTGTGGTCAATCCTCAAGAGGCGGGTGGACAAAAAAAAACACAAATTCAGACAAACTCCAAGCCCTGATTATGAAGGAATGGGCCATCAGGATTTTGGCCCAGAAGTTGATTGACAGCATGACAGGGCAAATTGCAGAGGTCTTGAAACACTGCAAATATGGGCTCTTTGCATAAACTTGATGTAACTGACAGAAAAAAGTAGCTCTGAAGCGGCAAACTTTGTGAAAGCCAGTATTTGTGTTGTTCTCAAAACTTTTGGCCACGACTGTGCAGTTACTCTGTCTTAACCAAGGAGACGCTCTCTGTGCCAAGGCGCCCTCCGCGAAAGCCGAACCGGCCGAAGCAGTCCGCATGCAGAGCGGTGCTGTTTCATTCAACACAAAACATATGACTCTGTGTTGGTTGGCCGGGCGAGCACAACAGACGGGCGCTGCTCGCTCGTGCGGTGAGGCCCGAGGGGACGTATTAGGTGCTGGAACGATAAACCGGTGTAAATGATACAGTAAGAGGGGAGACGATGAATATTGATGGCAGAAAAGGAGCGGCGTGCAGGGATTCTTCAGGATCGTCTTCAGTTACCGCGGTGTCCATCCCAGCCCGACCACAGACGAAAAACAATTGTGAAAAGTCTCATGTCCTACGTATGCAGAACACGGCGTACACTTGACAGAAAGGGGCCAAAGAAACAGGCCACTCTGCCAGAACATTTCTTTTTTTTTTTTTAGTCTTAGTTCCATTGTCCAAGTCAGATATAAATCTGGAAGATTTCGTGGTTTTATTGCAGCGCTGTTCTTCAGGGTTTCAGGCTGCAGAAATCCTGTATTTGGTATTAATGGGGTCCGTTAACCATACGTTTAATGTCATTAACGTCATCGTCAGTGAGGGGACATCCGTCACGCCGCATCATCAAAGTGGCAAGCAGTTAAAGAGCTCAACATCTGGCTGGGGGAAAAACGATAACGGGCAAAATTCAACGCCAGCCGTAAACATGACCCTTTTATTTATAAGAAAGAGTTAACAGAAGTCACTCGTGTTAATAATCCTCTCCGGCCAAAGCTGCACATGTTGAGAACAGACCGTTCTCCATTCTCTGTGTACTTGTGTCCAGTCATACCAATTTGTGGCAGAGCGGGAGGTTTATACTGAAATTTGTTCCCTGCTGGAATATGCTGCGATATGATCTTAACACAGATTCTGGAAGACTGTGCACGGGATCTGAAAGGAATATTTGGCAACTTGCTTGCTTAAACATAACTGGAACCTTGAGAACGTTGTAAAGACGTCAAAGGGGGTCAACATGGCATCTCAGCATTAAATAATCTAAACTGCACACGGTGCTCATGAAGAGAATATCATTTGACACAAATTTTTTTTTTTATTAACGTAAATGTGTTGGAACAACCAGATTTAGGTATTTAGCCAGGTATGAAAAGAAATATGGAACATTGCGGTTCTGAAAGTATTAAAAAAATCAGATTGTTGTTCATGATGGTAAAAATGTTTTCCCATCATTGGTTTGCAGTTGGTTACCATCACTTGGTTACCATCTTGGTAACCCCGCCAGGGAATGATTAGGACCTGCAGGAGGGAGGAGGGAGCGCAAAACAAAGAATTTCCTTCTGAAACAGTTGTACAGAATCTGTGCCACACCATGACCCTCCAGACAATGGAGGGGTGAGACCGTACATCCTACAACCAATTTGTCATTGTGTGTCTTTCACTCTGATACCCAAAGTATGTCTCTTAATTAAAAATATATATTTTACATAGACCAATAGAAATTCTATCATAATTATGAGTAACAGGGATTTTGGAAAACTGGACTCACAATTCAGGATGCAAAAGAGAAGCTTGCAACCTGTTTACTGCAGTTTACCAGAACATAGAATGTAAATACAAGATTTACAGCTATTTTGTAATATGAGATATCTTTTTTTATGGACAGGCTTGTTTATAAATCAGATGCATTTAGGACTATTTACAGGCACAAGACCATGCAAGTTTAATACAGCTACAACATCGGTTTTTCAGTCCAGCATTCATTCACTGCTTGAACTTGTCAGAAAAGGAAACAGTGGTCCACCGTAATAAACAGTGTGAAGATCGTTGTCTGACATGCAACACTTCCGCTTTGCCACGGTTGTTGCATGATTTTGCTGTGATTTTCATAGAGCATTTTTTCAAGTGACACGTATTTTTAAGTAAATTGAACACTGTGCTACGTTATTTGACAAGCCAAAACCCAACATCTTAGTTAAAATCCCATGTGACAAATTAACCTACAATAACATGATCAGCAACCTTAATCAAAAGAGTGAAATTGCCATTGGTTGATATATTTGTTGGCTTGTGATGGATACATGTGAGTTAATGATGTAGAGATGGCGTATAAGTTACCTTGGAAGCTGGCTGCGGAAGTCATCTTTTCTGATGGGGTTGATAAAAAAAAAAAAACAAGGATAAAATGGACCTTAGTAAACACGGGTCTAATCACTCTAATTTTTTGAGCCGGTGGCTTTCAATCTGGTGACTTCATTTTATCCGAACTCTTCCTGGGGTTATTTTTTTGTGAACCCGCATATTTCTGGACCTCCGTTTGGTGCCAGCATCTATCTGTAGCCCACCAAAGATGATTTGGATTAGTGGGAGCGTTTCTGTGCCAAGAGCCTGAATTCAGGCGTGAGTCATTACAGCTGTAGCAGGGATGCACGCAACTATTGTTTGAATTTCACAATACTCTGCTGATATGTAAATGTACATTTTATTTACATTTCTGCCATTCATCAGATGTTAAAAGCGTCCTGCTCATGGACACAATGGTAGTAAGTGGGGTTTGAACCATTGTGGTCCATAGGCGAGTGTCTTGCCCACTAGGCTACTACCATCCTAGTAAAAAATACAGTCTATTTACAATAGCTGGTCAAAAACGTTCTATGGGTATTATATGGGGGAATTCTGCAACGTAACCATGTTTTGCCATCTCTCTTACCTCAGGGCTGAAGGAGGGACAGAACCAGCTGATAGTCTTTGCTCAGAAGAGAGGCATTTGCTTTTAATTTGCTTTTAAACCGCGAGGTTATTGGCCCGGTGTCGGAGTGCTTTGTGCGTCCTGCCTCGGCCAAGAACAATACGAGCCGAGCGAGAGAACTTCTCAGCCTTTTGCATGTGTTTGTTTTAAAACACGCAACATTTCCCTGTTTAAAAAGTAATGCTCTGCAGAAATGAGCGAGCCGGACCCATGTGGCAGGAGATGACATGGCTGGAAGCTGTTGGACTTGAGAGTACACCAAACCAAAGACATGTGATTGTGTGTTTGTTGCCTGGACCTGGCAGCCGCCATGGTGCCTTGCCTCTGCGGCGCTGCCAGCAGTACTAGCATCACCAGAACCTGGTGGCAACGAGTGTTGCTCAGAGTGTGATGAGGCTACGCTGCAACATAAAGATTAAGGAAAGCGGTTTATGAAGCAGTGGTGGACTTTTTAACTGTAAAACATCTAAAGCAAAGCTGGTGTTCATGATTAACCTAAATGTTACTCCCTTTAAAGCATGTACGAAGGAAGTCGTTTCCTTCATGGGTTTTATTAGGTCTCTACAAATCTTCAAACTTGACTTATGCATAAGTCACATGATTTTATGCATAAGTCACAATCTCCTCAGCTCAACATAGGTTTCAAAATAAAAGTACCATGTCATTATAAATGAATAAATAATTGCAACAGTTGCACTAACCTTCATGCATATCTGTATAAATATGCATGAATAAGACAACTGTAATGCAAGCGTCGGTATAGGAGGCACAGGCGCACAACAACAACATGCAAAATTGAGGCGTTCATGGCCAAGAACACAGGAGCAAAAAAATACCAAAACACAACAGAGCAACACCCGGTCATTGCATGGGGTTAACAACAGGGGAGAAGAAGAAGAAGAAGAGACGTCAACTTTTAACAGGTCCCAGTCACTATGACACAAACACACCTGTGGGTTATCCGGACCACAACTGTGAATTGGTGTCACCTGGTGGGCCAGGTGAAAGTGATATAAAGAGTGAAAGTGATGTGAATGTCATTGTGAAGCATACATTGAAACCCACCACCCTTGGTGAGCAGTGGGCAGCCATGACAGGTGTAAGTAAGATCAGCCCAAGACTATAATGGTGCCAATTTACTGAACCAATCTACATGTTATGTACTACTTCATCAGTGCTGGCATATACAAAGAATGTGGCACTATTTTATTAAACGGCACTAGGCACAGCACCATATGAGAAACATGAGGATTGTATGCTAGTGTAAGGTCAGTGGCATCCCCAGGATTTACATAAATGATTAGATAAAATAAGAAATTCTATGGGAGCTGGTTTAAATCATCAAAAACAAGGAAGCAACATGCAACATGTCGATCATGGGGCTCCTCCCACTCTAAACTCTTTTTATGAGACGGCTATGTGGTTTCCATATCGCGAGTAGGCCAGAAATTGATCCTCAATATAGCACAAATAGGAATGTAGGATGTCAATGATGTGATCAATGTTTTATGCAGCTCCAAAGCCCGGGCAACTGTAAAAGCCTGGCAGATGTTTCTCTGTGTAATATAAATCATCTTTTCATGATACTGGCCACCTGTGGTAAAATTGCCTACAGCCTTGATAAATTCTGTCGGTTCAGAAAGGACATCATGGTGGGCTATTGGCTTCCATTGCTGCTGCATATTTTAATAAAAGCAATAAAACACTGTGTTCAAGCCCCCAAGTTTACATTGGTAATTGCTCTGAGAAAGCATTTGAGGTGACATTTTTATTTTTTATTGAATGCTTCCTCTGACATTATTATGCACCTATTTCATGCTTACACAAATTTTGTTTGTTGTTTTGAGTTTAAGAGCAATTAACACGTATTAGAATGTTAAGAAAATTCAAAAAAAAAAATTGAAGTGAAGTGATTGCACACAGTGCACACAGTGAAATTTGTCCTCTGCATTTAACCCATCACCCTGAGTGAGCAGTGGGCAGCCATGACAGGCGCCCGGGGAGCAGTGTGTGGGGACGGTGCTTTGCTCAGTGGCACCTCAGTGGCACCTTGGCGGATCGGGATTCGAACCAACAACCTTCTGATTATGGGGCCGCTTCCTAGGCCACCACTGCCTCTGTCAATTAGAACTAATAAATGTTTATATTAATAAATTAATGAGGAAATCATTTAGAATCTAACCAATTTGGGGAGAAGAATTGGCATGAATTAATCAATGCATGGTAAAAAATACTTGCTAGATTCGTTGTTTAAAAAATAATTGTTTTGCCCAGCCCTAATTTACAGGTACCAAGTGTTCCAAACATTTTCACACTTGGTACGATCAGTACTTAGTAACACCCCGTTTGGCAACTTGAGCTTGTAAATGCTTTTTTTAATGGCTTTAAATTCGGCAAGGTTTTTGGGCCCCCTTGCACACAGTGTTCATTTGAGATCTATTCACAGATTTGTAAAGATTTTTTTTGGTCGGGGGCCATGGCAAGCCTTTGAGCTTGTGTTTTGAGAATTATTAATTATTTCCTAATCATGAACGCGAAACAAGTTATTATTCAGTCAGCTAATTAATGTCTGGAACCTTGGGAAAAGTCTCCCAAGAACTCAAATGTGCCGAAGATTTTGGTTGCAGTGCAAGAAAAGTGCAAATTCACAACCGCAGGTTAAATGATTTGAGACTGTATGCATTCTATACTCTTGTCCCTTTATTTTACCTTGTGAGCAATATTTCCGTGTGAAGCGTGCACCACAACTCAGGTTAAATCTGTAAAATGTCTGCAGAGCGTCTAAGATCAAGTTTCAGCAAATGGAAGGGGTCATGTTTCACATTTGTGTTTAGGCACGCTTGCCAATCTTAAGGAAACAGCCAGATACATCAGCAGCCACTCATAACTGTTTGTACAGAAACTTCCTGCCCTTTAGGAAGCACATAATCAAAACACATGCAATGTGCTTTAATGAAGCCCTTGCTGGGGACACATGGATGCCGACTGTCTTCCCTCGTATGCCTCTTATGGTAATGGTCCCACTTTGTTTTTCTTTCCTTTTTCTTCCTGAAACCATACCGGAATGTGCGCGATCATCCTGCTCATCCCCTTTGTGTTTTTATACGAGGCCATTAAATGTGAGTGAGCGAGCGTCACAACACATGGCTTCCATTGGATTAAAGAGACAAGGACCGAAACCACAACTGATGAGCACGGCGCTTTATCAATGGGAGAATGGGCGAGTCAGCAGAGCGGCAGACCTCACCAGAACAACGGGGCCTTTTATGATTCGCAACTGGAGTCAGCGACGAAGGGGCCTTCTCAAAACTGTGTGCATCATGCCATAAATCTGCATTATTCATGAAGAAGAGATAAAGTTAATCAGCAGAAGGCCAGTCAATAGACACACATTTGGACCAAGTTTGTGATCTGCTTCTACTTAACAAAAAAAAAATCAAAGGAAGGCCCTTACTTTGCCTTCAAACACAATTTTAAAGCAAGCAGAAGCAGGGCAAAGGAAAAACAATAAAATTAGAGCCAGCAACATTTTATTAAATAGTATTAAAACTACCCCATCATTTAGGGGAATTTAAAAAATGATGTGACAAATATTATTCTTTTTTTTTACTAAAAATGTTGTACAAATGTTCCCCAAATGAGGGCAGGAGTTTTATCTTATTAGTTTCTCCTCAAATTCCACACATTCTGTGCAAATAAGACACAATGGACGGCCATATTCTGCACAAGATGTCTTACTGTCCCTCTTTCCTCACTAGTCAGCGGCCTTCATTGGTCAGTGATTGGGTGGGACGGAGGTCAGATGTGTTTCTTCCTGTGTGCCTGCAAGCGCCACAGTTTAATGACCGCACATTTTTTATAACCCCCCGTTCCAGAATGAAGCGATAAGAAAAAAATTGGCAGAGAAAACATCCGCTGTGTTTCTACCTCTGCACTCACAGTAATGGCGCAGAAACATAGTTAAAAAAAAACGTTTTTTTATTATTCCAAATGTCAAAAAGAAATATTACGTAATGCCATCTTGCTGAAAAAGATGTTGGAGATGTACAGAAAACCACACAGACAGAAAACAATGTACAGACAAAGGAAGCTCTGACAGGGCCACCTGTGACGGGCGGACCTGTGCTTATCCGTAACCATGGCGCCCGAGCGTCGGCGACGCGAAACATTTTTTTTGGCCGTGTTTTGACTGCTGCGGCTTCATGTGCTCTTAATCAAATGTGTTTTCGCCTGTAAGCTCCTTAATAGATAGAGTCATCCCAGCAGGGTTGAACATTAATTGACACAGTGTGTGTGTGTGTGTGTGTGTGGGGGGGTCCGACCTGCCTGACATCACTGATCCGGGAAACCAACGCCCCCTGAGACCGATGGCTGGGTGAATAAGACGTAACTGTCCGCGGAGACGAATCATGTGACTCTGTCAGGGGTCGTACATCATCGGCCTGCCAGGACCGAGGAGTGTCCCTGTAAACCGCGGCAGAGGGCTGACCCCCGCTGACCTCTGCGCTACCTGTGCCCCGCACATTTCCCACCAGTGATTTATGGCAAAGTGGCCCGGCTGTTGGCCCTGAGGCTGCGTGATTCCTGGTGATCCTGCTTGAGCATCTTCTGCCCCGTTTTCCACTTGCTGTCATCTCATTCCTCGGATTCCTTTCCATTGAGAGTTTGGAGGCCGGTCGCATTTTGCTCTGCCATTTCTTTTTCCTCTCATAAAGCCAGGGTCTCTACAAAAAGCCAACGAGGTGAGATCATGCCTTACTGAAAAACCTTCAGAGAGCAAGGGAAACATCTCCACCCTCCATACGAAAAACAATTACACCAGACTGCATATTCAGCATTAGCATTAGAAATGTGTCATCATCTGCAAATCCCAGTTTATACCAGACACTAAACCATGAGATGTTCCACGGGGACTGTCACCGGACTAGCGATTGCTAAATGTGATGTATCTATAAAAATGTTAATTTCTCTCTGCATGAGAGGTTCTTAAAAATTGATCGATTGATCATAAAATATGGTGACCCTTTAGCAGAAACCAAATATTGAAACCATTAATCAATGTAATCAATTTCAGCCATAATTGTCAATAAAAAAAACACATTTCTCTGCACATTTATATGCTTTATTCAAGCTTTACATTAGCAATGCAATGCATCCAAAGTTAAAGAGCATGTAGCATCACATGCTTGCCCACACACACACACACACACACACACACACACACACACGTCTGCTATTATACTGGCTTTCAAACCAAACCCCATTCACACACTTCATAAGAAACCACACAAACTCACCCAACAATCCTGACAGCCAACCTTCACACCCCACAAAACCCAGAAAATTCCCTAATCGCCCTGCAGCTCACCCAGCGGCTGCGGCACACAACAGAAAACAACAAGGCCAACAAATGGCAACCCGACCTGAACCCTCCGGCCACGCCCAAAACTCAGCAGGCTGTGGATCCACACCAAGAACCCACATCCTGCCCCCCCATGGATTCATAAAGGAATTTTAAAAAAAACTTAAGCCATTAGAGCCATTACTATCCATTAAAACCCAGTGGAGGAAACCACACCAGGCCCCATCGTCACGACTGCTGCGCCCTCCTGACCCAAATCCTGTTCCGAACCACATCCTGCATGGCCCTGCGGTGAAGCACGGCACCTCCTCAGGTGCTGAGTGATTCCTGGGAAGGGTGTATTTAGCACAGGAAAACCACCGAAGGGATGACGCCGATTCTTTGCACCCCTGCTGCACAATTGTTTCGGAAGAAAACTGTGCTTGGATCTAAACTACAATTAAAACACAAACAGCATCGGACCAAGTGGGAATTCGGTTGCTTCGTGTGGGACGTTTGCATCATAAATCCTCTGTGATTTAATTAACATGTTTTTGAAACGGACCGTGCAGGCCGCACTCGAACCGTACTCTGGGCATGAGCACTCGCTCGTACGCTTTGGAACTGTTTACATTTTTGAGGTGCTGCAAAACGCAAGGGCTCGTCGTAAAATGTACTTTTTCATCTGTTTTAGGAGCAACTCAAACCCGCACGAGCGATGCCAGTCTTGTAAAATCTCCACTTGGACCACTTTTATTTCAACCATTGTTTTCCCCTGCAGCGTTCCAGTTTCATAAGGCACGTGGGGGGGGAACGTAACACCTTGTGTTCTTAAGCTTCAGTGATGTGTCAACACTGTGCTAGTTCTTGACCAGCGAAACAGATCAGCCATGGATGGAGAGACGGCGCACGTACAAACAAAACCATGGGAATAATCCCAGTTTCTGCCTCCCTGACGTACCATGATCAGCCACAGATGGAGAGACGACACGTGCAAACATTTAACTGTATTTTAATAAAGTTGGGGAGAGTTTTTAATGGTGAATTTACGTGGAAAACGTATGTATTCTGAGTGTAGACCCCGTTATTAGTCAATCTGATTTGGACACTTTATGTTTTTGCATACAGAAACATACAGAAACTCATTAGTATGTAAATGAGTGATTATGTGTTGTGATTTTTTTTTCAATCTAACTGATAATAGTACCTTAGAGCCAGAATAACTAACTTAAACATTTTGATACTAAGTACACTTATTATGAAAAGTGAAGCTACGGTGTTCATAACAGATGTGGCTGATATCAGTGTTTTCTTACCCCATTACTGACAGCTGGTGGCTGAAGATGTACTGCAACACTACTGTAACATTCACGTCGGAGAATTTAAATTATACCCATGTAACCTCCCTACTTTTCTCTTTATGCTAACCTATTCTTGCCTTTTTTTTCTGGCTACTGTGGAAGAACAAGCATGAACAAGCAAAGTAATTTGATTTGAAATTGTTGGCTCTAAACTCACCTGTACAGTGAAGAGGTGAACAATCGCACAGCCTTGGTTAAAATGTCTCTGGGCTATGACGGTCCCAGGCCCGGGCAGAGTGAAGTGTGAAGGCCGCGTCGGGGTCGATCCTGAGCAGGACCAGACCAACTCATAAACCATGGTGGAGAGTAGGAGTGAAGGGCTTTTATTACGCACACCTGTCATCTAAACAGCCATGCTAAAGTAACACAATTAACCTGTTACATAAAGTTTGGACCCTGTCCGTCAGGCCATATAACACGAGTTTTACTGTAGCGATTATCCATGGTGGGACTGGAGCCCAGGGAAGCTGGTCAAGTCAGGATCACCAGTACATGTGTGTTCCATGCAGATGGTACACATGAGCAGCAATTGGGGTACAGGAAATTTGCGGTCCTCCCATATTAACCCCGCCCAACAACAAAAAGGCATTTTCGGCTCTGAGATAGAGTGAGCAATTGGGCCAAGAAATACAGAAACACACAGAACACGGAACGTGAGGGTTGTGATAAAATAAATAATTCCATGTGCGGCTCGCTCGACCCCGACACAAAAGCTGAAAGAATGGGGCCAATCCACGGACTGCATCTGGTTGTGATCAGAAAAATGACTCATTAAAAATACATCCAGTCAATCAGTACGTTCACTCTGGGTGTACCTATGGCAAGTCAAATTTAACTGTGTTTACTGCTGACATCATCATAGGTTCCCCTGGAAACCACTGCATGAATGTCTGGTGATGTGACGACGGCTTTTCTACCTTTTCACCTTCGTGTAAGGACTGTTTCTACCTTTTTTTAATGTAAGCACTGCACTGTACAGCTAATGTAACAGTACAGAGTGTTTACATAAACCAGTTACATTTATTAAGGGTGGTAGTAGTGGGTAAAACACTCACCTATGAACCAGAAGACCTGGGTTCGAATCCCACTTACTACCATTGTGTCCCTGAGCAAGACACTTAACCCTAAATTGCTCCAGGGAGACTGTCCCTGTAACTACTGATTTTAAGTCGCTCTGGATAAGGGCGTCTGATAAATGCTGTAAATGTAAATGTAAATGTTTAGCACAGTGACTCCGCCCCTCCCCATGCGATACACAGACACCACAGACGTAGCTTGTTAACTAGCACCCAAGAACAAATATGAGGACAAAGAGTCACCCCAGCTTAATCCGGGATGTCTTGCGTTCACAAATATGCTTTTGTTTTGGTCCATATAAAGATGAACCAATGTGGGACACCTGTTTGGTACCTACAGTATGTTACCTGTGTTGAGGAGGCGGAGTCACTGTCATTTAACACTATACAAGACACCCCAACAAATATGATGGCATTAACACGACAGAGTTGCATATTGCAAGATAGCAAGCAAACTGTACTCTGTATTTTAAAGATTGATTACTTTCTAGAGTGGCATGATGAAAATAAATCCTACCAGCTTAACTGTGATCTTGACACCTCGTACATTTAGACGCGTGGGGTACAGAACGTACCCTGCAATACCTCTGCGTTCCAGATAACTGCTGATGATTGACTGCGGACTGGCATCATCTACGCCAGTCTACTTATCCAATCATCACGTCATGCTGAGACCCTCAACCTCTGAAGGTTCACTCGCAGTGCCGGGCTCGGGAAGTCACCGACCCGTACCCCAGAGCGTTCGCCGCGGCCCCGGCCTTGCCTCGGGTTTCAGCACTGTGGCTTGGCTGTGAACCAGCTCATCAAAACAGGAAAACCACAAAACCCCTCCAGGGGACCCAGGCTGAGCGATACAACGAGGTGCTTAGCAGGCACACGCCGTCCAGAGAGACAGACCCCTGGATGGGACCGCATTCTGCACCCTATTACTCCTGTTTAACCCCATCACGTGTGATCGCGGGACCGTTCACCTGACACCTTCACCTTTCTTACACACAGACGACAACTGCTGTTAAATGGATTTAAGTTCCATTATGCATGATGTCGGTTCTCGACAGTTAATGTCACAGCATAGTTGCTGAGCCAAATCCTGTATTTCAACACACAGTAAGCACAGGTTCACAGGGCAAAACAACAAGAAACGCAATGGATGTAGATAAAAAGTCTATTAAGCTCTAACTACACTACAATAACAACAAATGCTGTTTTTACTCCAAGTTTCTTCTGGGAAGACTCTAGTCGTTCTGTTACATTCCTGTTTTTTTTTAATTGTGTGGAACGTTATGCTTTTATTTTCGTAGCAATTTTCTGGACTATCAGATGTGCGTGAGCATGCACCTCACAATTCGAGTCGCTCAGACAAAACACGGTGATCAGTCATCGCAGCTCCTCGACTGACAACACCAACGCAAACACTGCAGCGCAGCCCCTTCCGCATGCCAGAGGGTCTGCCTTTTATTACTGGAATATCCTGGGACGGGGGACAGTTTCCCTCTGATGAATCAACCGGCCAGTGACACTAGGAGAACAAATCATGTAATCCTCAGTGATTATGAAAGCCAGGAATGCAATGACCAACGTTCTCCAAACAGAACTCAAAAGCACTTCCCAAAGCACTTGCGGGAATTGTTTTCTACGTTTCATTTGTCCTTGGTTAGAATATTTTTTTATTAGAATGACAGCGATGTGACGTCAGCAGATGTTTGCTGACGTCCCAATGAACTCATTACCAGGGCATAATAAGTCAGACTGAGTGAAGAAAATTTGCTGAATCACAGCTACCGACATGGAGACATAAAACTAACTTGGAAGCCGGATTTTGTAAACATCCCAACAGAAGAGGAATTTAGAGGTGACCACTGACTATGAATTGTCACTGAGTCACATTGTAAATCACTGAATCTCTGTGTTTTCGTTATATGCTATTAATTGCTGGAATTCATTTTAATGTATTTTGCAGAATTTATTTTTTTTCGTGTTTCTCGGCCACGACAACAGAACCTGCAGAAAAACCTGACTGATTGGCCAATGTGTTTGGGTTTGGTAAAACTGCATATAAATTACCCCGCCACAAGCAACAGTTGCAATGGACCCACAATTCAGTTTGGTGGCGCTTGATGACACCCCATTGATGCCTTCAGCATGTACATGTTTAGGCTTTACCACACTGGTCTCTGTAATAGTTGGAAACATTTTAGCAAGAATTTATCTTAAAATGTAATCACGAATGTAATCATTCATTCAACTTTTAAGGGTGATGGGTTTAATGCAGAGGACATTCATAATCAATGGACAGCCCTATACAGAAGGCAATATATAGATATTCCCATTAAAGGTCACACATGAGAATGTCACACATAGCTTGACAAACAGAGACAGAGTGCATGAAAAGGATGGTACGTGAGTAACATTTTAAAATTGTATTAGAACAGAGGAGTAAGATGGGAGTAAGTGTGAATGCAGCAGGATAAACCAGATCCTGCCTTAAGCATCCATAACGGATGCCTGACGTACAGGAAGGTCAGTCTGACTAAATTGTTTGTCTTGGGTCGATCCATGTGCACACATGCACGTGCACATGCACACACACACACACACACACAGCAGCTTTAAAAGCTGACAAGCGTGAAGGCAGAAATATGACGGTCAGCCCCATTAATAAAGCTCCTGTTACAGAAACTCTGCACAACCTGGAAGAAAAAAAGGAAAGATGTTCTTCCACAACATGCAGGTAAGATCGATTGCGCCTGTCAGAGTGAACCCCCCGACAGAGACAGCGGGTAACCAGCACAGACTGGACACATGTACATACAATATCGGTCAATTGGTGATATCAAAAGAAGATATGGAATTTAGAAAAGTGATTATGGACCAGAAAGTCTGGTTTGAAACCAGGCTTAAGACCTCTGACAGAAATGTCAGGAAAATGTCCCCTAATTTCTAGAAATTCTAGGCATTTTGCATCCAACCCAGTGAGGGGAATTGTGGGAACTGCTAAAAAGCCTGTAGGACAAAGCAAGGTCCTGGGAACAACCTCTGCAGCGAGTCTGATGCTAAAAAAAAATGTGTCCTAAAGCAGGGGGGAGGACACAAAAGGCATATTGAGCAATGCACACTCTCCAATGTGGCATTTTTAATTTTGGCCATTTGAAAAGAATTTGAAGAGATTCCAGAGCAACCTGCCCATGTTGCTGCTGCTTGCAGTGAAATTGAATGCTCCTCTGCGTTAAGATGCACAACATGAGATTCATGAAATAACTTCATGAAAATCTATCTTATGTATTTTGACATTATATGGCCCTTCCTTTAATGCCAGGCATGGCCAGAGGACTGTCACAAGGCCAAACAGTTGGTGATGCTAAGAGACGATCAGATCAGGTCACCGTATCACTTCCAGGCCCAATGTGAGCATAGTAGCGGGTTTTTACAACATCTCTTATTTTGATCGCATGTTTCTGACGATGCCGATTGCATCACTGGCTGGGTCTCACTCAAACGTTGTGGTTCTTGGGGCTCTTTCACTGTGAAAAGCCGAATGGGGACAGTGGGCACTTTGTCACCCAAACCGCCGCCACAAGGAGGATTAAGAAAAAAAAAAAAACAAGGTGTGAGGAATGCATGCAGCTGGTAAACAGCTTTCATCCGCGCTTGTAATGGAGTGTGTCACGCCGCCACTCTCCATAAAAACTGTTTACGAACAGCTCCCCACGTTGTTGCAGTCACCTCCAATCGGAGCGAATCAGAGAAGCATGAAAACCACGATGGCCACGTGCACGGCAATTCCACCCGCCGTATCGGCATACAAAGCGGAAAAAACAGAGGTCCTTCTGTTGCTCTGTTCTGAAGGGAACATCCCAGTGTTGGCAGTGGTGGCGGTTAAGGAAGCGGCCCCGTAATCAGAAGGTTGCCGGTTCAAATCCCGATCCACTGAGGTCCCACTGAGGTGCCACAGAGCAAAGCACCGTCCTCAAACAGACTGCTCCCCGGGCGCCTGTCATGGCTGCCCACTGCTCACTCAGGGTGATGGGTTAAATGCAGAGGACAAATTTCACTGTGTGCACCGTGTGCTGTGCTGCTGGGTATCACATGTGACAATCACTTCACTTTATTTATGTTGGGTTTTTATCTCGAACCAGGACCAACACGATCGCCAGCGAGGTTCAGCTATTAAATGAGATATCAAAGACTGTCTGAGGGACATTTTCCATGTAAGCTTGTAACAGCTAGAGAGGCGTGCAGCAGGACCTTCAAAAGTGTTTATTTTTGCAGAACATTCCCCCGTAATGGCCTAACGCATCATCTGTTCACACTTACGGCGCTGTACGCGGCACGGTATGAACTAACTGTTATGGAGTGACTTGGAGCAGAACGTAAACTCGATGGCGCTGCCCCATCGCCGGCGCGGGGATTCGCCTGCTTGACCGAATTATACCGCCGCGTGGTGCTGGGCCGGAGGTGTAATCGCAAACAGGCCCGCTTACATCTGTCGACTCTTAAAGGGCCGCGCACGTAATTCTACATGGCAAGGTTGGCTGTCCTCTGCGGTCCAGTCGGCCCGGTGGCATGAATAACAAATGCGCCGTTCTTCTGCCCGAGGAACAGCTTGACATATTAAAGCAACGCAGAGTCCATAAAACCAGCGGAAAAAAAAGGCGCTGCCTGGGGAGTCACTGTAAAATTGGCTTATTTGGCTGACAGCATTAATTCCTGGACCAAGAGTTTACAAGGCTGTAAAACACACGTGCATCAGAGTCTCTGTGTGTGTGTGTGTGTGTGTGCAGACACAGAAATCTGGTTAAAAGGAAAATAACAATGCAAAGCCGACACGCAAGTATTCATCTTTTTTTTTTATTCTTTGTTTCAGCTTGAAGCCAAGAACTGAGAAACATTCTAGTTGTGAACAAGAATACCTTGTTTATCTAAATAAATATATTTTAAAAATTGCTATACAAATTATGTCAAAGATCCGCTTATTTTCCAGAAAAAAATTATAAATAAAAATTTTTTACAGCGTCTTATGACATATACAATATCTATATTGGTGATGATACGAAATGTTTATACGATAATACATTGAAAATCCAAGAGTCACACATTTTTGAAAGGCATCAAACAGGAGAGGGAAGAAGAATTTAAATCTTTGGGACACTGAGGATCCTCAATTTGAGAATTTTGTCAGGACATGGAGTTCTTAACGGAACTGTAAAAGAGTGGTAGTAGCCTAGTGGGTTAGACACTCGCCTATGAACCAGAAGACCCAGGCTCAAACCCAACTTACTACCACTGTGTCCCTGAGCAAGACACTTAACCCTGAGTGTCTCCAGGGGGGGACTGTCCCTGTAACTACTGATTGTAAGTCAGTCTGGAAAAGGGCGTAAAAGTAAAATGTTTGCTGTGATTGCTTTTGCCTGCACATCAATTTGTGCTCCTATTAGTCGGCAGAACCTGGGGCACATTTGCATGGGCTGAAGAGACAGGTGTGCGTCCATGGACTGTAGCAGAGACGTTTGTGACGCGGGAGATGAGCAGCCGTGGTTGGAGAGCGGGAGAGGGAGAACTCGGAAGCGGTGCAACGTCTGGGCGTTTTCTCCACAGCAGGAGATCAACATAGTTTGGATCGAGGAGAAGATAATTCTGCCTTGAAGCAGCAGGCGTGGTCAGAACCAGGTGGAAGGCTAAAGCAACGTGGTGGATGGAGGGCCATCAGGTTCAAACAGAAGCAGAAACAGAACAGAAATCGATTTCAGAGTCAAATGATCGACAAGGACGAATCAGATCAGGTAAGGCTTACAGCAGCGTGATAAGAGTTTGCATTGTTTGGATGGTTTGTGGTGCTTTTATCCTGGTTGTTGACCCTTGGATGGGTTGGGTTGACCCTTGGGTGCGAGTGCGCGCTCCCTGTAGTGCCAGGGTTGGAGCTGCAGCCATGACAGCTCCTTATGTCTCACCCCCACAACTTAATGATATACGTCATATGGGGGATGAGTGCAATACCTTGCCGCTGATGTTTAACAGCCCAGCACGCTCTGGTAAAGTCGCCCAACACCTGTGCAGTAAACCAGGAAAACATGGGACTCTTGCATAACAAGGCCGATGAGAACCTGCAAGGGTTTGGAGAAATGATTGGAGTCGGTTGGAATTCTAGTTGTGTTTTTTGTATTCTAAAGGAAAACCTGAACATGTACCAGGAAACTGTCAAAACCAAAAAAGTGAAATATTTATCTGATATAGTTTCAAACATTTGTGTCACAAGCCTGGAATTCTTTTTCGTACCATCAATGCTGCTTTTAATGGCACTCATGCCAACTGTCTGGAAGCCTCCCCTCATACTTGCGAAACTATTTTGTGGACAAAGTTAAAAACGTTACAGCTCTAATTACACCAAACCATTCCAACAAACCATTTGCTCCATCCTCATGCCCAACATCCTTCAGTCAGTTTGAGCCAGTTTCTCTGTCCATCATTGAGGAAATGATTTTAAATACGAAATTATCACCTGGTCTTACTGATGTCATCCCACCCCAACTCATTAAAGATACTCTTATGGATCTTGGTCCCTGCATTCAGAAATACATTAATAGTAGTCTTACCTGGTCCTGTCTCAGATCCAGTCCTATTTGGATAAGCACAAGAACCTTTACAGTCAGGTTTTAAAGGCCTCCATAGCACGGAGACTGCCTTGTTGAAGGTTTATAATGATCTTTTATTAGCTGCTGATTCGATTGATTTTGCCAACCTCGTACTACTGGACCTTACAGCAGCATTTGATACGGTCGACCATAGTATTTTAATTTTGTGACTGGAGCATTGTGTGGGTATTAAAGGGACTGCACTAGACTGGTTTAGATCCTACCTCTCTGACAGAAGATTTTCTGTCAGCATTGGTGACTGTACATCCTCCTGGGCACCTGTTCATTATAGGGTGCTGCAGGGCTCTGTACTTGGCCCTTTGCTGTTTTCTTTATACACACTCCCACAAGGAACCATTTTAAGAAAATATGATATTTCATTCCATTTGTATGCTGATGACATGCAAATCTACCTGCCCCTAAAACAGACACATACAAGCTTTTCAGAACCATATCTTGACTGCCTGGATGACATCAAAGACTGCATGGCTTTGAACTTTTTACATTTTAATGAAAGCAAAACAGAGGTTTTAATTTTTTAAGTCCTCGGTACAGAACCTGGGTGTAATTGTGGACGGTGATTTCAAAACGGACAAGCAAAATGGATAAGTTCTGTAGTCAAGTAAATTTTTTATCATCTGAGACTTTTAGATAAAGTTAAGCATGTTTTATGATTATGAGAAGTTCATACATACTTTTATTACATCGTGGCTTGGCTACTGCAATGCTCTCTTTTTTGGTCTCCCACAGTCACTGTTATCACGGCTTCATCTGGTCCAGAATGCTGCAGTGCACTTTCTGACGGGTACTAAAAAGAAAATAAAGTAAAGTAAAGTGAAGTGATTGTCATATGTGATACAAAGCAGCACAGCACACGGTGCACACAGTGAAATTTGTCCTCTGCATTTAACCCATCACTCTGAGTGAGCAGTGGGCAGCCATGACAAGCGCCCGGGGAGCAGTGTGTGGGGACGGTGCTTTGCTCAGTGACACCTCAGTGGCACCTTGGCGGCTCGGGATTCTGATTACCTTCTGATTAGGGGGCCGCTTCCTTAACCGTTAGGCCACCACTGCCCCAAAAAACAGCAGAGCTGCATTGGCCGGAAAGGACACATTACCCCAGTTCTTGCGTCACGGCACTGGTAGCCAGTTCATTTTCGATTTCAACTCAAAATCTTATTGATGATTTTAAGGCCATAAATGGACAGGCCCCACCCTACATAACAGATCTTGTTCATTTTTAGGCAACACCTCAATCCTTAAGATCTCGCCTTAAACAGAAAGGTGACAGAGCCTTCACAATTGCTGGGCCACGCCTATGAAACCGATCACCACTTGACATAAAATTTGCCCCTACAACCTCTGCTTTTAAATTCAGGCTTTAACCTCATCTGTACTCTAGCTTTCCCAGAACTGCTCTAGAAATAAAGTTCACTTGACTATTTTATTCTGTCTTGTATTGTCCTGTGGTTATGATGATATTGCAATACTATCAGAAAATGTAATAATAATCTTGATAATGTAATAATCTTTAAGTATCAAGTCTTTAATTCATCATCAGCTGTAGAGGACATTGTCAATCATTTATATATTTGCTTTTTAATTACTTTTTAATAGAGAATTAATGGAGGAACCATCACAAAGACTCCAAGATAAACTCTGGATGTGGCGACAGGTGTTTGTGATTATATCCCTGTGCGGGGAGTTTGGGAGAATGAGGGCATGTGCAATTAGGTGACATCACCTTTCGCCACCGCTCTCTCTCGACGAGATTGGATGGGGGGTTTAGTGGAATGTCACTCTCACATGTCTTCAAACTCTGAGAGCCTTGAACATTTATAATGCCATGCCAAGAGCTCTGTAGTTCCATCCTAGTGCCAGATTTTATTGCCTTTGAATTTTTCTGCGATAAAACAATGTTTCTTAATATTATAGTAAATTCAGTAAATTCATAGTAAAAAAAAACTCAAGCAACACAATTTCAAGTAATATTATTCTGCATGCTCAAATTCAACTTGTGAAATTTGGCAAATATCCGGCATTGGCCACACACACCCCAAAATCTCAAGGATTTTGGAAAGGTTGGCAGCCCTGTAAATGTACTGGCCCAGTGTCTCCTCTCTTTCAGCAACAGATCATCAGGCCGAGATGATAATCAAGTTAAAGCCCTAAAAACACTTGCACTTTTAATTCTTGTTTTCATTTCAGCTCGGTGAAGCACTTTAAGCACCGACACATTTTCAGTAAGTTGCATTTCTTGTAGAATTGTGCTTCAAATAAAGAACTTTATGTTAACCAGATTTACATTACATTTACAGCATTTACCAGACGCCCTTATCCAGAGCGACTTACAATCAGTAGTTACAGGGACAGTCCCCCCCTGGAGCAACTTAGGGTTAAGTGTCTTGCTCAGGGACATGATGGTAGTAAGTGGGATTTGAACCTGGGTTCATATGCGAGTGTGTTACCCACTAGGCTACTACCACCCTCTAGATCGTTGGTAAATCATTTACAAGTTAATGTTGCCAATATGTACAGCAATTTAATAAAGAAAATGTGAACCTGCAAAACTGCCTTGTTAATTGTGATGCAGTCAAAAATTGCATCTAAGTTTTGTACTGATGCACCAAAGAAAACAAGTTAAGTGCAGCAATGCAACCAGTGCAAAACGTTAGTCTATTTCCCCGCAGCTCAATAAAAATCTATTCAAACAATGGTGAGTGTTATGTTACTGCATGTTATTCCACCACCACTATTCTGACTCCTAGGAATACCTAGGCAATTCCTTCTATCGTTTTGGTGTCCTTTGTCTGCACTTAGCCAATGCGGTTGGCTTTGTTTCTATAGCAATAAGAAATATTTGGATTCAAATGAAGTGTGGCATTCCCACACAGGGGAATTATGATAAAGAACAATAGAAGAATTCTTGAAGTGAAAGTCATTGTGAAACGCAGCGACACAACGAAATGCTTTTAACCATCACAGGCGCCCGGGGAGCAGCGTGTTGGGGACGGTGCTTTGCTCACCTTGGCCGATAGGGATTCAAACTGGCAACCTTCTGATTACGGGGCTGCTCCCTCAACCACTAAGCCACCACTTACCCAGCAATCTACTTCTGGAGTACATTATGGACTAGATTGCAGATCTGCGTGAAGTTCAACACTGGCTCAGTAGGAAATACAACCCAGATGAGTGAAGAACATTCTGGAATTCTTCTTGATTGCCAATGTTGGGGTTAATGGTAAGAGAAGAGCTTGTTGATTGATGGTGGGGCAACCTACCTAGTCCCAAAACAAAAAACCTGGAGACAAACTCTCTGTTGGAATGCTGACAATATGAAATAGCATGAAATAGTAGGAGGGTTTAGATTCAAGGAGATTCAGCAAGAGAAACTCTTAAAGCCGTCCATTATCATTAAACCCCCCCATGAAAATGACCTGTACAAGGTCACAGTGTTCCTCCTATAGCGCCCTTACTGTCTGGCTCAGCTGAAGTCACCGTTCTCACAGGCCACAACTCAAGCCATTTGTCAGCAAGGCCTTAAATTGTTGCTCAGTGTGTCCTTGTCAGGGCTCCGCTCTGACCCTGTAAACGGCCTTCTTCCTTTCCCTACTCGGAGAGCGAGAGCCGCTTGCCAGTCCTTGTGAATTGGCAGAAAGCAGCATTTAATTATTTGCCTTCAAAACATGAAGTAATTGGTCTCAGATGTTTGAAGCCATCAAGCAGCGCTTGCTTTTCGAAGGTAAGTTTTCTATTGCGAGTAATTACAGGCGTGTTCTCTGTTAAAAGCGGCCCAGTAAGATAAACCAGCATGACAGGGGCATGTTTTATCAAGCAAAATATTAAGTTGTGTTTACATAAGCTGCATTTGTAAAGAAATTCTGTCTTGGGCTCACCTACGAGTAACTGGGAATCAGTGGCATTTCCTTCCTTCAGAACAAAAATCCTGGCCCAGCAGAGAGAGTAAAAGGTCGAATTCGGTGATTGTCACAGTGCGTCAAGTCTAAACACTAATGTTCAACATCAGAATCACTATCACAGCAGAACAAAGAATTACTACAACGTTGTGGTAAACTGTTACAACCTCCATTCCAACTACACTCAGACACTGAGCAGCACGTTCTCTTCATGTGTGAGTAGTACAACGTTGTGGCAAACCGTTACAGCCACCTTCTCACTGCACTCACACAATGAGTATTAATGGCCAGAGGGCTCGCATGGAAACAGATTAGATTGGCTGGCAATTTTTTTTCCATCTCAAGCAACGTAAAATCCACAATGCAGTTGTGGGATGCATGAGGTCACAGCATTCAAAGTGAATGGGAAAAAAAATAGTTTTCTTGACAAGTTGGGAACAACAAAGATTTTGAGAACCACTGGTCAAATGGTAGTCTTCTTTGCATTACCTTGAAAGCATTACGTTGTATAAATTCATATAACTTCATCCTTTTATCTTAGTAGCAATACATTTCTAATTTCCCCAAAAGCTATGGGGCAATTGCATAAAACCTGATTTTGTTCATCAAGTCAAAACTCTTAATCATGACTCACAGAGTATTTGGCAATAGTCAGACATTTCAATTGATCAATGGCATTTGGCGCTGTGTTGAGGAAATGTGATGCCTTTAAGGATTTGTGACTCTGCGGAGGCTTTAATAAAGCTTCAAAAACAATAAGCCGTTCCAAACCTCCATGCATTAAAGTGTCACGGGTCTCCAGATACAGGTTTAATCCCTCTGCCTAAGGCAAGGCTTGGCTCATTTCTTTCAGCCGCAAAACTGGGCCTGGCCCAGAGTCTTAAACGAAACACTAAAATCAAAACTAAGTAATCAGGCTAAATGAGCTGTTGCGAAAATTTAGCCTGGCAATTCCAGTGGGGAGCGCTTGCAGGCTCTGTTGCACTAAATTGTTTCTTTCTTTTTTTTTTTTTACATTTCACTCAACTTTGAATGCAGTGCGTAAACATTTTTTTTTTAATTCTTCTCAGAACTCGGGTGCTAGTTTATAAAATTTGTTTTCAAAAAGCCAGCTTTTCCACACATCTTGCCCAGAAATACGTGTCACAAAAACAACAGTGGCCACAACCTGTTATGCCTTGAGGCAAGCGTAGCTCAGAGCAAGAAACAGAAGGGTGCAAATGATACACAAACGACACGTCCCCATGTTTGTCACAATCCGGTCCGAAATGGGGGAAATGGGGAGTTTCATTGTTTCATTGTGATGTTCCGTAATCGTTTTCACCTGTGTTAATTGTATAAAGCTGCCCTGTTCGTTCCTGTCCGCTGTCAGGTCTTTAACGTTAAGTTCCGTGTTCACCAGTGTCTACGTCTCGGATGTCTCCCCTGTCTTGTGCTTCACCAATTAAACCCCGGTTTCGTGATGTCAGGTGAAAGTGTCCTTCATTCCACGTCTTCTTGTCACTCTTCGTCCTGCTCTCCGTTCACCCGCTGCGTCATGCCCGCATGGACATGACAGAAAGACCTGACCCACATTTGGACGCCACCTGACGCAGCCCCGCTGAGATCGGAGGAGCCGCGACTCGCCGGGAGGACGCCACCAGCTTCCTTGTCTCTGGCCTTCCATGGCTTCATATTCAGCAGGGTCCCGACCCCTGCCTCTCAGTCCTGTGTCTGGCGGCGTTGAAGGTGAGGAGCGGCCATTCAGCGGGGCGAGCCGGAGACTGACAGGGAGCGGCGGACGCATGCGGATGGCGGACGAGGTGCTTGTACCGAACTGGCCCGAAGCCGTCTGCGCTGGACATCCGCTGCTCGTCCATCTGGAATACCGGACCATTCATTCATTCAGTCATTTATCATTCCTCCCTGTTCATCATCTTTTCTATCCTCGAGTCGATTGCGTTCGATTCCTCCTGTCCACTCGAACCATTCAGACTCTGTTTGGACTTTCCTCCCTCCTTCATGGACTGCTTCGTCTGGCCCACCAGGCGTCGTGCCATAGGAGGGGGGATTCTGTCATGATCCGGTCCGAAATGGGGGTTATTGTTGTCATGTGTAATGTTCCGTAATCGTTTTCACCTGTGTTAATTGTATAAAGCTGCCCTGTTCGTTCCTGTCCGCTGTCAGGTCTTTAACGTTATGTTCCGTGTTTACCAGTGTCTACATCTCGGATGTCTCCCCTGTCCTGTGATTCACCATTAAACCCCTGTTCCGTGATGTCAGGTGAAAGCGTCCTTCATCTCCTCGTCACTCCTCGTCCTGCTCTCCGATCACCCGCCGCGTCATGCCCGCATGGACGTGACAATGTTTAGCGGGCAACATTGGCATTGGCATCAATTAGAACATTTTGGGTCCTAGGTTGGATGACTTCAACTCTCTTGCATATGGACCCATATGAATTAATCATTCTCAAATTTGTTAATGCGATTAGCATTACAATGACAACAACATTTATTTTTAATTTAGCCCAAAATCACATACAGTAGTTCTCAATGGGCCCTACAGTTGACACCCCCCACACTTGACCCTTCTGCACCCAATGAAAAACTCCACACAAAAAGGAAGAACCCTTGGGAAGGAGTGATACAGAGAGGGACCCCCTTCCAGGGTAGAGTGAGCCTGCAAATGGTGTCAGTGCAGAGCTGGTGATGATTTGTCCAAGAAGAGAAAATGTCTTACATTGGTAGATGTGGAAGAGTCCAAAGTGTAGTATAGAGCATCTGTCCATGTTTGGAGGTACTGGACAGTGCAGTAGGTTTTAGTCCAGCGTCATGGTGTACATTACATGTCCATTATGATGCTGCTACTGGTCCATCTGAAGATCCCTGTTACGGTGGTGGTGGCTGTGGTGACCCTCTGCTTCGTTTCATGCTAAGTTGCCATTTAGCAGTTGCCAGGAACCAGGATTTATCTGCTGGTCTCTTCACTGGGGTCTGCCAGTAGTCTGGGTGCTTGATTCTGTGTCTTGAAGAGAACAAATAGAAGCAGTGGCAGACAATGGCATTGCACAACTGACACTGAAATATGTGGTCATGGTGATATATTAGCATTTAGGTTGATCCTGAAAATTGAGTAAAAAAAGCTATATGGAGCTATACCTGCCACATTTCATGCATAAAAATTGGAATTACATAACAGGAGTCGTGCACTTCATCTTGTGATCTTTGAGATGAAGTGATTCGCTTCATCTTGAGTTTGCCCTTCTTCTGTTTAGGTCAGTGCTGTAAAATGTCGGACATATGTAGATATCCATGTTTCTCACACGGCTACTCACATGGCTGTCACTTGCAGAGGTGATGCTCATTTGCTAAGAGGACAAGTGTGTGTGTGTATATATATATATATATTAAGAGGGATCGAATAATAATGAATGTTCCATAATTAGAAGGGCTTAAAGAGCTTGCTGTGGCTGCAATGTTGTGAAACCATTTAGCCTAATAGACAGCACAGCAGTGCAGAATTGCCTGCCAGCTCCACATCCATCATCTGTTTGTTCCATCGCTTCCACGAGTGAGTGGAACGGTCTGGAAATCATAAAACCAAAGTGGCAATGTACACACTGAGCTCAACACCAGAGTGGAGGGTCATTAAAGATGGGAGTCAAATGAACAAATGTGAGTCAGTGGCACGTGGCAGTGATGCCGCTTAAAAATACCCTGCACTGAAGCTGAATCAGTAAAGAGTTAAAACCAATCATGTCGGCATTTCCACTTTATGTAACTGGTTATTTAAAAAAAAAAAACTCCATCTTCCATTTATGAACGCATTTGAATAATTCCCACCACACTCTTTGCTTGGATTTAAAATATGTGTTTAAGTAGTCATAAAGCAGTTTTTAAGTCCAGTGAGGTGAACAGGTTCGACCCTGATATCAGATCACAACTGACAAAACGGTTCAAGGCCAGAGCTGGTCCCAACTTGGAAAATGATTCTGGCCCACTTTTGTGTCTGGGTCTATCAGTGGGCTTGTCCTGACCCATATCTGGAAAAATCTGATCTGGGCCCCAATGGGCTGTCATTCATTGCCATTTCTTGGCCTGTACGTACGGGCCAGCTGTTCCAGAAAATGGAGCGCTGAATATTTGTGTTTTGATTGCATTCAGTTTCTTGCCATTTTTGGATTCGGGGCATGCCTTTTCTCTAGCACGGCTGTTGTGGTTATGTGGATACGGGTGAAATGCATTCATGCATTTAGACAAAATCAGTGTACTCAGCTGATATTTAATGCTGCAATTGCAAAAAGCATGCTGGTCAGTAGGTAGTAGGGCTCCTGAATGTACTGTAATCCTCTCTAAACTGAAGCTAAAACCATCATGAACAACTAGAAATTATATAAGAAATCAGACACAGAAGTCGAAAATGGAAATCTCTTTTATTAAATCTATGTGCTACTTTACAGGGAAAATGTGCTGTGTGATCCTGGGAACAAATCAAATCTCCAGAACAACCTCTCTGCCTGTTCAGCATACTCCTTCTGACAGGGAGCTTCGGTGAAAGTGGACCAGTCAAAAGCATTGATACTGGCCATCTGTGCGTTCACCAGATCTGCAAACTGTACACCAGACAGCACAAATAAATTTGAGCGACCACGTCACCCCCACTTTCACTTTGCCGCGTCATTTGGTCCGAGCGCGGTGATGAATGACCGTGGGTCTACGTGGTGGCCAAGTGTCCTTGGCTGGCTCTCAGATGGCTGGAGGCCGCGCGATCCCAGGCCTCACCCCGTCTGAGCCGCCGTCGCTGGGCTAAACTCAGGCCGGTCCGCGGCATATCTGCAGATTTATGACATGCCTAGCTGGACAAAGAGCAGGCCTCTCTCTCCCCGCCTCCAACTTAAACAAGTTCGGCAACAAGACGCTGGCGTGGTTGCGCCTCCAACGCGGCGCAGATGAGCCTCCAGCGTCCCGAAAACCCGACCTGTTTACAGCAGGTCCACGGGAGGTTTCCCTCGCTGGTGTGGTCGCAAGACTTTCTCTGCTTTGTTCTGCGTGGGGGAGTTTCTAGCACTGCTGGTCCTAAACCAGAAAAAAAGATAATAATAAGAGAACTTCTCGGTCTGTCATTATCAGTTCTTGCCTCGGGGTGATGAACGTTCAGCGTAATTCAATAACGACTGCTTTCAACTGACATCTCATGGTTTAAATGTACGTCATTCCTTCTCCCGGCTTGCTCCTGCACACACATAAACATGTACAGTACGGCGAGCTTTTTTTTTTTTTTGTCCAAATCTGTTTCTTTTCTGCACCATTTGTTCTAGGTAACAGGCAGCAGAACCAGACTTTTTGGAGTCGGGAATCCCGCTTTGATCCAGCAGAAGCACCTGATCCTCAGTGCAAGTGACAGGAACACAGCCGCCGACTTTGATGCCAATTACTACAATTTGAAGAATGCCTCAGCATGGCCCTCACATCTCATTTCTCTCAGCGAGTCGTGGGATCAGGCAGGTCCGCAGCCAAACAACACCAGAGAAAGTCCGAAACAAACCCTTCTGAACCTTCACGCGCCCTTGAGAACGGTGAGATGACAAGGGAAGCAGGTCCAACTGTTCCTCTGTTAATCCGCACCGTGTGTGATAGAAGCTCCATCAATTTCATGGGAAAACGACAGATTTAAAGAACGTAGGGACGGTGTCGTCTGCTCAGTGCACCACAGCCTAGTTTATTAAGATCAGGGCGATATAAACATATGATAAATAGGATTTATTTTGTGCAAACCAAGCATGTCCAAAGGTGTCTAAATGTCACGTCCCTTTAGAACAGTCTACACATCCTCTCGTATACTTTTAGTTTCTATTTGTTTGTATTTTATGGATGCATGGAGCCTTATGCATCCTTTCCTCTGATCGACAAAGAAAAGAATTTTCCTCAAACAGGTTGAAAAGAAAAAGAAAGGTAATTCTGCAATTCCTTTCAATCTACAACTGGCTAATTCAGCCTTTTGAAACGTTTCATGGATTCTTCTTCTTTTCTGTAAGGACTGTAAAGTATACTTCCCCATATTCCATTGTTACAAGCGATTTGTATAAAGAATAAAGGCTCTCTTCTTCCAGAGTCAGGAAAAGAGTGGCGGCCACCTGCACCACCCAGCTGGGTCTTTCTTCACCCGCTGCAGTGCCCAGAGTAGCAAGCGTGTCCCTATGCTGCATTGGCTAATGCATCTGATTTATTATGCGACTTATCATCGTGCCAGGAATGCTGTCCTCTCCAAAACGTGGACATGCGTCAACACATCAACACTGGCTGCAGAGTCTTCACCCCCGATGGTGACTGGGTCACCAAACCAGAGGACAGGAATGTGATTGTTGGCTTGCTGAGAAAGAAATCCGCAGGCTGTGAGGAAAGAGCAAATTTATCAGAATTCAAATGAACCGCACCAGAAAACAATTATTTAAAAGGCCAAAATAGAGAAATGAAATGGAAATTCCGGAACTTTCCGGGAGCATTTTTTTTTTTCGTTCTGAAAGGCATTGAAACAAACAAACAAACAAAAACCCGACAACGTCCTTTCATGCCTTTTAAATGGCATCACTGCTCTGTTCCAGTTGTTGCAGTAGTCAGACAAAGACAGATGAAGCGGCGGAAGAGAATGTAACAGGCGCCTGTGGGGGTACGCTCAATCCGAATGAAAACAGATGACAGAATCCATCACCCAGCGTCATTTTTCTCTCTCTTCCTTGTTCCCCTTGCAGATTCATGAGAAACATAAAACCTACAGGGAGGTATTGTTGGGTTGCGTTCCTGTGTTTTAATTCTCTCTTTCTGAAGGAATTACCTTTAAATCCTTGAATGTTGTCTTAATAGTCCTCGTTTGCTGGTTCCTTTCTATGAACGTGTAAAGGAACGCCGACCCTGCTGGGATCAACAGGCAGTACAGTGGGGCCATTCGAGTTTAAAAACAGCAATTTCTTTCAACGTCAGCCCCCAGGGCCAAGTCAAGTCCTGAAAAAAACGTGGACACCGTATAAATCATTCGATTACAGTAGGATTTGCCCCTGCACATGTCCATGAAAAAAACGCCCATCCATTTAACCGAAGTCATTCTCCATGCTGTGATTCGCCATCACAGAGGTAGCAATTGTCTGGGACTTCATTTTAACAAGTTTCTACTAGAATGTGAAGAGGTTATACAGGAAAACAAGAATTACCACCTCGAACCGACAAGTATGGGTCCACGAACCAGTTCAGTTTCAGGTAACTATTTCTCCATAGTCATAAAGGCTCATGACATCCAAATGTAAATAGTACATCCATGGGACCATGTGAACCTACTTTTTACTAGCCTGATTCTCCTCTTATTCTATTTTATTTAATGCACAAAATTTCACTGCGTGTTGTACTGCTATAACTAGCCATGGGACAAATTCAAATCTTCAAGTTCACAAAAGAGTGAAAGTGAGGTCAATGTGACCTTGACAAGTTTGTATTTGAATCCAATTCAGTGTTGGGTGCAATCACCTCGATGGAAGCAGCATGATATCAATGTAGACCTTTATCAGAGTACTTCCAAACCACCTTTAATTCATTCGCAAAATAAAATACAGTTGGAACTGGCTTCTGGGCATGCCTGCAGTATTCTGAAGAAACAGTAGGGTCAAATTTGGGATCAGGGTTTAGGGGAAATTGGAGCGTCTCAACACTAATCCTCTAAAGATCTCAGAAAAGCTCAGAAGATGGCCCAGATCATTGTACATTTTTCTTCCTAATAGTTTTGTGGGGAAAATCAGAGGAAGCACACCAGGTTGGCTAGAGCCAGGCTGCATAACCGCAACGCTTTGCCCCATCACAAGCACTTCAGCCTATAATGTGTTACTTCAGTCCGCAAGAAACCTGAGCAAGCCATCCATTCACAGACTGTGCCGAGCCTCCGCAGCCAAAGGCCTGACAGCCATGAAGTATAGCAAAGAAGCACAGTGGAAATAATAGAGGGGTCTTTTGATTAATCTACTAACTGCCTTCAATAACGTATTCATTATTAAATGAGACCCACCTATGAGCAAAAAACAGCAATTCATATGGAGAAACATTCTACATACAGGTGCTTTGCCGGTTAGTCTTAACACTGATATGATAAAAAAATATTTTTCTTTTTTTTGTTGACTTTGTCTCATTTTTAAATTCATTCCAGTTTTAATTTTTAAAAAGTGATTTTATTATTAATTATCAGAGTCTTAGTTCCAATGGTGAAATATGATTGTCTGACTGCAGGGATTTATGTGCCCACATGCTGGACAGAATTTTGATCATTTTTATTGTGTGGAAAATGTAAACTTACTAAATTATTCTGTGTATTCATTGCATTTAACGGTGAGTATTCTTGATAGACCATGAATCTTTGTGATGTATTTAATCTTTATTTGCTTTACCGGTTTGAAAGCCACAGATCTCATCATTGCATAAATATGGTGGCTGCTCAGCAGCATCAAAGCCCTTGTGTTTACATACGGCTGAGCTGCTAACCACAGGCCACACAGTACGGTTAGAACAGAGATCAGTCATTCCACTTATGTGGCTGCACTGAATCGGCCTGTGCACTCGGAGTTAATATATTGCAATTATGTTCATATTACAGAGTGTGATGGCGTGTCCTCATCAGGACTGATGGCCTGGGCCTGCGCTTGGCCAGGGCCTGTGTACAGCTATGAAAATATGGCCATTTTTCAGCGCGCTGACCACACTGCAGTGATGAATGCTCCAGTTAGGATGACCAGTGCAGGTTCCAGCAAACAGAGGGGGGGGGAAATGCATTGGCAGTCAGTACCCTGCAGGAATAATCACCTCTTAGAGTGAAAAGTAATGGTCAGCTCTAAAATGCTGAACACGGGCCCAGAAGAACTCAGGCGAGCAGGTGTCCATTTTAACGGTCCAACTTTCCAGGTTAATTATTTTTTAAAAAGTAAGGTAATTACTGTCTTAACCATTATGTTTCCTGACATTTTATGAACCCAAAGTCAAGCCACTTTTAACGCCTGCTGGATTTGTGCCCTGTAGGAATGTAGAGCAATGAAAGGGCTTCCTGTCACATTTTGCGAGTTATCGTGGTTTCAGTGGCACTCAGCCCTCGAATGGCCCTATTCATGGCCGATGGCGGGTTTTTAACAGGACGGGCGTTCATGTATCCGTGCATCTGTGTAAGTAAAATCGACAGAATGCAGAAATTCAGAAATACTACCCATGTGCCCCTGATCAACACTCTATTAAAGGTACGGTGAGTTTGTTTTTGGGGCTGCTTCAGTGACGACTGAAATCGTGAAATCGTGTTTGCCTCAAATTTGCAGCTCCAGGAGAGTGGTGGTGCGCATTCTGAGCTGCAAGAGATCCATGAACAGCATGTAATCCGCTGAATTTGGCCAAAAAAAAGAAAAGTACATTAGATTAGAACTGCTGACTCCGCCTTTTAACTCTGCTCTCAGTCCAGGGGGGGCTGAGCCTGCTCTGGAGAGAACCATTAGATGCATCCGCGATAGCAAAACAAGTTTGCTGCTGTCAGACGCGAGTTCCGGGGCGGCACGGTGAAATCTGATGAGAGAGTGTTCCTGCTCCGAGCCCAAAGGAGCGTTCATGAGCACTGTTTTCCCACAGCAGCAGGGGGACCATGAGGCAGGTGCGGTTCATTCAACCCTACCCTCATCGGAGACACATGGGATAGGGGTGGACCCCCTCTGTCCCCTAACGAAAACATAGACACGCTTTCCACGCTCATCTGTTGTCCTTTCCGCGTGGCGTATAGCTGGCTACATTCTGTCCAAGTCCAAAAAAAAAATGCTCTGTCCAAGCTCTATGAGGCAATATGTCCAAAAGAAAACAAGCCAAAATGCACGCGCTGAAACCCGTACAACGCTGAAACATGGCGCTGCTCCGTAAGCATAAGCCATGCATTAGTGCAGCTCTCCGGCTTGGTGCCCAGGTGACTGCGGCATGTTTCCGTCCCAGATGACCTCACCCTGAAAAAGTCGCGTTAATCTAACACTAGGGCATAGAAACCCACCCCCCACCCCATCTCCACACACAAACACACACAAGCCACCGCGAAGGCGACCGAAAAACAAGCCACTCAACCACCGCGCACCTGGGAATGAGTGAAAGCGAGAGTCTGCCTAGAGCTGTACATCGGGGTCAGCTCAGGTCAGCAAACACGAACTTCTGGTCTACGGTACCTGTCCTCTCCATATGATTCGCTGCTTGTAAATTAGTTTAATTAAAGGTTAACTCGATTTGGAATTCTCAGCCACCGTCGTCAGGTGATGCGTTTTAAGATGCAAAATGGATGCTGTGGAGGTGAAACGGAGGCTAACCTCTGACGATTGTATTTTATATGGTTTTAAAAAGCTGTACTTGTTGGGTTGCAGTCTGTCGGGCTCGGGCCGGGTCTGTTACAGCCGTTTGCCGAATGAAAACAATCTTGGCGGAACCATGACAGAAGTGGACAGCTGTACAACACAGATGACCTCATGCTAACGTAGGCCGCAGAGATGTACTCTGGACGGAGGGAAATTCCTGGTGAGAACATGCCTGCGATACCTCATACCTCACTCCTCACTCCTACACGTTACAATGGCAACAGAATGCCTCATGGTCTGTATCCAGTGACCCTCCTTTCCCACTCTCCGTGTTGTGACGAGGGAAAAGAAAAAACCGTAACCCGCCATAAATTGGATCTTGGGAACGTTTAGCATGGCTCGCTTCCTTTCCCATGATATCATATCCGGCTGCGAGCCAACAATACCCTCCCCCTCCCACCCACCCCAATCTCATACACACACACTCCACCCTTCGACCCTCTTCTGTGGGAATAGACTAGACAGGAGAAAAGCCCTGACGGCCCGAATTCTTTCAAAATCAAACCGCACGCATTGAACATCTGTGATAGAAAAGTGTAAAATCGGAATGTTGCACGGCGTGCAGTGGGATTGGGCTGAGGCCTGAAAAACATTCCGCTGCACCTTTCTATATGACATTCCTACATATCCGACATGAACTATGGGTAGCATAATAAGTTGTTTGTTAACCACTGTTCAAGATCTCATGCAAATTTAGTCGCCTACGCTACAAAAGCAATTTATATTATCTGTCAATAGAGTACATTTACATTATTTATCAGACGCCCTTATCCAGACACAAGGTAGTAAGTGGGAACCTGGGTCTTTTGGTTCACAGGCGAGTGTCTTAACCACTAGGCTACTACCACCCTAGAGATTCAGGCCTGTATGGTCAACAGACTTACTTCATTTACATTTACAGCATTTATCAGACGTCCTTATCCAGAGCGACTTACAATCAGTAGTTTAAGTGTCTTGCTCAGGGACACAATGGTAGTAAGTGGGATTTGAACCTGTGTGTTACCCACTAGGCTACTACCACCACCTACGATACAGCGTAAAAAGGTCACGGTCATGCTCGCTTAGGATCAGCTAGGGCTGCAACTAAATTAAATAGTTATAAAACGGCCACTATTTAGTTAGCAGTTTTTACATTTAGTATAAGGTCATTTAAATTATGAGGCAAATAATAAAGACAAAAACATATTTTAATACATGTTTGTCACGGACAGGCAAATTAGCAGCAGGAAAATTGCACAAAAAAATTACAAGGCCATTTCTTTAAAGGTTTATTCATAACAAGGAATGTCAGCATTTCAATGTGGATTCCAATCAGGCTTGTTTGCTTCTGTTGCAAGAATGGACAGAAGAGGTATTGCCCGGTTGGACTGGGGGAAAACGCACGTCATTTTCCTTCCACAATCTGACAGCGTCTTGCTATTCTTTTCTCACCATGCTGATATTGCAAAAAAGTAAATTCTTTGCCTCATTTGGCGTGAAATTATCCCAGACTTTAGAGCGTTTATGTCTGATTTGTGATGTCTATTGGAATTCTGTGCTGTAGAGTATTGCAGACACACCAGGCCTCACAGAGGTTCCGGGAGTCTCCTGCATATTGACAGCGTCTCTGTGATGCCCGGCAAATTGAATAAGATGTCCCGGCAGCTAGAGCGAGCAAACACGAGCATGCACACACAAGGAGCGTAGTGAAGTACGCGGCGGTGAGAGAACGAGAGAGAGGGAGAGAACGTGTGTCTAGGCCTGTTCGTGTAGCCCGTCCTACCCCAAGAGCCTCCTGGTTCGCGGCTTCTTGAGGACCGAAGCTATGATACCTGTTATTGGTTCAGTGGTGCATCATGGGAGAGGGAGAAAAATAATAACCCTGTGTGACATTTGCCGGTTGGAATGTGCATTGCTGCGCTCTGTAGGAAGCTGGAATCGATGATTGTTGTTGACAACGTCGACAAATCGGCTCCCTCCGGCTCCCTCCGGCTGCTCCTGTTAGGGATCGCCGCAGCGGATCAGCCGCACGCCCTTCCTGGCACAACCCTCCCCATTTACCCGGGCTTGGGACCGGCACCAAGAAATGCGCGGTAACATGCGTCCCCAGGGGCTGGGTTGTCAAGGTCGCTTAATATAACATGACCTAAATAATTTTTATTGGTATTACTTCAGACTAGATGACAATTTTATGTGATATATATATATATATATATATGAATATATTTTCAAAACTAAACATACACAATTTACAAGCAGTACAAATCCATTTCTGCATAAAAAAGGTCTCTTGGTGTTATTCATTTAGCTGGTAGTGAAACAAAAAAAGATTTATATGAACCTGGAAGTGTTTTGATATCATAAATGTCCAGCCCTGCTATTTGTAAGGGCCATAAACAAGACGCCCGGCCTTTCCTGTCCATTTTGGTTTACTTGTCCGAGGAGGAATGTAAATATACACCAACATCTGTAATTGCACGTGGCTTTTTTACCACAGCAAGTAGCCACTAGATGCTTTCAGACAAGCTCTTCACATAAGGAGGCACCCGGTGGGGACGTGGCCACACCTTGACCCAGCCCAAACCGACACTCTAATCATAAGCATCTGCAGACAAGTGCACGGCAGCCTAGAAATACTCCCAGAACGCCGCAGTATGTGTGAGTATCCGCGAGGCACTCACAGCACGCCGCTATTTCCACGTCCGACGGGCACATGCTCCTGGGCTGACTGGGCCTTCTGTTGTCTCGATACGGCACAACGTATGCTATAATCGTATGATGCCGATATGTGTGTTTCCAGCGGTGTTGCTAAGCTCATTGGTGACTCACTCGGAACAGGTGACTGGTGGAAGCATTAAGCGTTGTGTAGGACCACGCGGGCTGTGTTGTTTTTCCCATCAGCCCACCGCTGGCTGCTGGACACGAGCAGCATGGCGGACAGCTGCTCCGTGTCTGTCAGGGTGCATCTGGGAGCGCTGAGGAATCGCGGCCGAGGGGCTGGGTCCGACAAACGAAACCACCAGACCTAGAAAATGAACCAACTTACTCGGAATAGCAATGTAATAATCGAGCTATTTTCGTTCAAACGGCCTTAAAAGGACTGAGAGCACCGCTTCAGAACACAGGCAATCTACTTCCTTTATAGACGCATGCTGTCTGTAACACGGTACAGCTCTCTGTCATGGTGCTGTCTTTCGGCTCCCAGGCTCTCACGAAGGTGATTCCCCGAACTCTGGAATACGTTTTCCAGAACAGCTAAGCGGGATAACAATTGCATTGCAACCTCGCCGGTCACATGCATTCTCATCGCTTTCGCGTCCGAGGCGTTGGCTCGGCTCCAGTCATGTGTTGAGCGTATCGGCTCAGCCGGTGCTGACCACACTCCAGTGACCCGGGCCAGACAAACACGAGTTCTGGGACTGACTTGACTGCTCTCAAAAGCCGACAGCGCAGCAGAACGCAGCCAAAGCACCAGGGAGGAACGCTTCTACAAACATACGAAGGGGGATTTCCATGGACATGGACACATATATGAACGCAGAGACACAAAGACAAGGAGGCACATTCGTTGAGTACAAACAAATCAAATAGGATCAAACTGTAACCACATGGGGCAGGTTCTGGCATCCAGTATGCACAATCCATTCAATTATACAGAAGATGCGTGGCCCTATGACACAAACCATTATGTCTACAGAACCAGAAGAAAGGCAGCTTCACCTCAAACCGATCTAAGATCCTCTCTCCGTACGGCACGGACAGCTCGGAAATGGTCCCGGCTCTTTGTTCTCATACACCAACAGCATGCATCTGGATCACGTTAGCAATTTTCTGTTAGCCGCAATGTGCACATGGATACTGAGCCAGCAGCATCATCTTTCCATCATCCTCTTTCCACCTATCTATCTAGCTACGTAAAAAGGAATATTAATAAAATGATGCATAGCAACCGTGCATACCAGTACACCCATAGAAAACACAAGCACAATTCCATTGTCCCTTTCTATTAGTCTTCTATGAAACGTCAATTTAGCAGAACCTTTTTTGGTGTAAAATGAGCTCCACAACGCTGCTTCTACTCCAGTCAACATTTCTGAAGTATGACGGCACGTCTGACCGGGTAAAGAGCACAATGTTAGCGGCTCACTCATGGACAGAACATTGTTTGTGGTAGAATCAATAAAGGAGAACGAGTGAGCTAACCAGCTAACCACAGCTATGCTAGCCAATAGCTAACCATCCCAGTCTGGCATCACAATAGGGGGAATCATTTCAGATTTTACAGGGCATGTTTAAGATCAACAGAATCTACAACTGCGGTATATCTAAAAGTGGAGTATAAAACAGCAGTCATTGTTTTCACACAATATTTGTTGGTGACACTGGTGTATTGTACCGATCATACAAAGGGACGGTGGGGGAAATAATTGTTTGAGTTTGCCCACAAAGAAACGATCAGTTTCTAATTTTCACGGTAGGTTAATTTGAACAGTGAGAGACAGAACAATAAATTTAAAAAAATCTAAATAATCAATTTCATAAAAGTTATAAATTAATATTCATTTTCATAAATGAAATCCCCTACGAGTTCAATTTTATACATTTTGGTTTTTGCATGGATTTATTACTAGCTGGTGGGTGATAGTAGCCCAGTGGGCTAATTACTACTTACTACGTACTACTTACTACCATCGTGTCCCTGAGCAAGACACTTAACCCTGAGTGTCTCCAGGGGGGACTGTCCCTGTAACTACTGACTGTAAGTCGCTCTGGATAAGGGCATCTGGTAAATGCTGTAAATGTACGAATCTTTATGGCTACCATTTGTCTAAGTGTGTGGGTGGGGGTACTGTCAGGGATGTACTAAAATCTTGGACCAGGGTGATGGATTGAGGAAGGGTGAACTGGTTGTACACTAATAATGCTGATGCATTCTGGATCCTTCGCTTTTACATAATTCACTCAGCCGTAGAAGTTTATTTTCATTGCACAATCATACTTAGTACAACAAAATTGAGGTCCTGACCAGCACCCCTCAGTTCAAAATACCATAATTAAAAGCAGAATTTAAAAATAATTAAATCAAACCACTTAGACACAAGATCTAATTCTATGAAATATACATGTGTATTCTATCTGTGCATCAACACTCAAATTCTCAAAACCATATGCTAGAGATGTAAAAATAATTTGTATACCATAAACTTTATACATTTAAACTGTGCAAAATAATTTATTTTGCTTTTATCAAATCTGCCTTGGCAAAAATCTGTCAAAAATAATACAATTAATACCAAAAAATAGACAGGCTAATCAAAACTAAAACAGGGCCGCACTGTGACCTCACACCTCCAAGGCTGTGAGTGAGAATTTCAGCTCAGGCCTGGTCTGTGCAGAGATTTCAAGCTCTCCACTTGTTGGTGGGGGTTTCCAAAGAGTTCTTCGGTTTCGTCGCACTGTCCAAAAGCATGTACACTAGGTGAGTTGATGTCTCTTAGGTGAACATATGGGTGTGCATATGTGAGTGAATGTGCACCCTGTGGTTAAGGATCATGAGTGAGTAGTGAGAGAAAACTAAAATGAATCCTGCCGATTCACAGCACACCATTACATATTCCGATGTTTTCTTTCCTATATATTTATCCTTCCCTAATAATTCCATTACACCCTGTTGAATTCTGGCCAAAGGGACACTCCATTCCCTGTATGTTATTCAGTACACACATTATACTCTCATTTGCACAGTTTGGGGTCAGACACTGTTTTTTTTTTAATGCCCACTAGTAATGGTTCTGCAGTTTGGAGATGGTCCGTTTTACTGGATACCTGCCTGAGGTTAAAGGAGAAGATGAAGACTTTCATGGAAGAAAAAGAAAAGAATGTGAAAGAATGAAATGTGGCTCCAGTGCCGCGGGTTTGCATGAAACCTGCACCTTGTTTCACTCGTCTCATCTACATTTTAAGTGGGTTCCTTTCCAGCCCGCTCTTCAATCATGCTGTCAGGTGGCATTTGCCAGCCCGTCTACCCCACCTACGTTCCAGGCAAACTGCATAAGCCACTGGTTTTGTCGCAGAAGTGGAGAACAAAGGCACAGGCTTTGTAACAGAGAGTGTGAGAATAAGCTCTGACAGGCAGCAAGAGTGAATGATACAGTGACCCATCATCCATGCCATAATACCACCATGACCTGCTTCCTCAGATCATTCCAACACGTCTCCTTCAGTGAAGATGAAATGCCAGAAAGAGAAAGTCTCGCTTTAGTTATTGTCACTAGGGTTAAAGCCATGTGAAAAAATACGGATACACATGTCTGACAAGAGACCAGGGGCACGGGGCTAAACAACTGAAACCTTTTGTGTGTGGAGACCAGTTCTAAAATTCCTCTTTAAACATAGAAAGGAATAGAGTGTATGATTATCTGAGGAACATGAAGAACATAAATCCACTGAGGCTCATGAGGTAATGACATGCTCTTAAGTTCAGGTGGCGCAAATTCACTCTGGTAGAAGTATTCACTGAACTTTTTTAATCAAGTTAAAGTGAATAAGTACAAACTCGAAAAAATTGACAGTTTTCTTGTTCATGGATTAAGACGGGTCCTAGAGTGTAGGGTTTATACATTGACCCTTAAAGTATTAAAGGACAAAACAAGCATTTTGGGCAGAACTAACTGGACCTCATGTCATATTAATTCAATAAAGCGACAGAACTTAATCACCAAAGAATGTATTCAGCATGAACAGTGGCAAACATGACATTTCGTGTTTCTAAGCCCGAGTGTTGAGGTCTGCATGGCACACAATTATGTGAGGCGGTGAAAAAAAATAGCACTTAAAATGTAAGGAATACAAAGTGGATATTCATGTTTAAAACACAGTAGCTATAAAAATGGCTATATAAAATGACAGATTTTTGTGATGTAAAAATAACATGAGACTACATTAAACCATTCTAAAACCTCTCCCAACTTTGTGACCTATGTGACAGTCAAGTAAAAAAAAACAACGAATCTTTTATGCGTAAAATTACAAAAGCTTGTTCCATAAATTTGCACACCTGCCGTCAATTAAAGAGCCTCTAATTAACCATAGATAATAGGATCTTCCTCAAACCCACTCAGTCCCATCTCAGCTCCTATGTTTAAAAAGATATGGAGACAATATCTCATATTCATGTGTACCTAACAAAGGACAGTTGCAGAATCTTCAAAGATGTACAAGCAGCAGACTAAAAAGAATAAACTAAATAATGCAAATACAACCTGATGATAACTGGCTTCATTTCATACTCCCTTTTATTATCTCTGAGCAAAAACAAATGCCTTCTCTTCTGCTTGCCTCCGCCCTTTGGCTTCAGCTGTGAGAAACAAATCAATTTTTATCAGGAGGGAATGAGAAAGGCCAGATTGCCCTCGGTTTGTCTTCGCGACGCAGATGCTTACTTCAGCAGCTGCTACGAAACAGCGGAGTGAGCTCGGCTTCCGGAATGTCTCTCACTCCAACAGGTGAGCGTGCATCAGTTATGAGATGAAATATATTTTTTGCCATGGCACATGTGATTTGAAATTACATTATTTATGCTATTTAAGCTATGCAATAATACATCTTTCTCAGTTCCGTAGTTTGACACCCCATAACTTCAGGTGGACCACTATAGACCTGGAATGTCTGCGGGAGAATGTCTGCGGGAGAATGCTGCGGCCTGTCATAAAATTATTGAAGGCGCTTAGCCTTCTAAGTCTGTGAAATGAAGTCTGTAGCATGCAAAGCAGTTCTAGATTGAATAAATGAATAAAAATAATGATAATAATATTTAAAAAGTCACAGTCAACTGAGACTGCAGGTAACTGCAGTGGGTAATGTAGGCTGATGCTGCCACCTCCTGATGAAGACAGTCTGGTCTCTTAGGTCAGCATGTCCTGAAAAATTAGAGAACAGCGCCCTCTGTGGAGAGGATTGGCACGATACACAAATGTGTGTGTGCATTTATTTTATTTTTTTAAGAAGTCATTTAAGTCTTTTAGGGATTAAAATATGCACAATTTACGTAATTGCTCAGTGTTAATGCTCATTAGAAGTGATGGATATTGATGGAAACATCAGTCACTGGTCTCGGTGTACCTCCACATGTAATTTGCAAGCTATTCAGTTACGCTAAAGAGAACACTGTGATCTGTGGAATTAGAACGGGAAAACCGTACATGGAGGAGTTATAACCTTTGCCTCCTCACCAGTCACGCATGGAGTCTAATGTTACAGTATGAGTGTTAGAAAATGTCTTTAAGATTTTGTTATTTAGTTTCTAGTGTTCAGTGGTGATGCTAGAAAAGCAGTAGAGGGAACGCCGGGTCCTGGCTCTCCACCTTGGTTCCTGCGAGAATCTGTTTTTTATTGGATCAGACTCTCTTGCCACATACCATAAAGTATCTTATGTAAGACCAGAAGGAGAATATTACAGAAAAAAAAGGAGAAAACAAGTAAAAACAATAAATGGAATTAATTGAGCGTTTTAACGCACCATCGCTGGGACCAAGCGCGTGTCAAGATGGATTTAGGGAAAGGGAGATTATCATGGCATTTATGTAACCCCGTCAGGCAGAGATATGGCTTTTCCATGTACCGGGCCGAGGGAACGTTGGAAAGGCTCTGGGTATCTCACGAGCGCGCGTTTTAATCTTGTGTGGCTTGTTAAAACAGTGACACTTTATCCAAATATCCCGCGCCTGGGAATGCTACTGGGCTCATGGCTGTCGGCAAGGTTGCGATCCACACTGGACAGGGACTCATTTGAAAAGGTCCTGACACGTTTGAAAAGACTCCTCAGCCGGACAATTAAGAACTCTCCCCACCACATTGGCATTAATACGCTTCCATTTGGCAATGATCAGTCCGGCCCCGGCGTAACCCAGCCTTCCCCTCGTTTTAAGTGTTTAAGAAGCTTGGCAGACTTCAATAGACGGAGAGGCCCCGGTTCACCTAGAAGACCATGTGTTTTTATCAAAGACACATGGTGAAAAGGTCCACACTCTGTCACTTGCGGGAAATGTCTCATATCCCTCTATCCATACTCCCCGGGACCAGGGGGGATGGCAGGACCCCCAGAGCAGCTGTGCGGTTGCTATGGCATCTCCAGTGACAACTCGGACATTCCGAGAACCGGCGAGCGGGTCGTCCAAACGCCCAACGGAACCATCCAATAACGCTGCCACCTGCCGGGCAGCCATGGGAACGGACTGACGGCCCAGGGTCCCCCTCGGCGAGGTCATATCCCATCATCCTGCCGTCACTGCATCGCAGCACAAAGCACTTTCACTTCTTCTTCTTCTTCTTTTTTTTTTAATGGATTCATGCACTTGGCAACAAGAGTCTAGCAAAGTTAATTCAATAAACCACCCACATTTTACCACCCTTCATGTTCCACGTCAAGCTTATTTCTGTGAAGTCGCTTGCAAAAATAAAAAAGATTATACTGCATGGCATGCGGTATAATCTGTGGAAGGATGGAAGGATATATCTGCTTTTCACCTTCTGGCCCATCATTAAAAAGCACTGGAACGGCTCCAGGCGATATAAAGATCCGCATAAACCGCACGAACCGGGGGCCTGCAGGTGACCGGCTCACCGGCTCTCTGCTCGCAATATCACAGGGCCTCATAACCACTGCAAGGATTTTCCTCTGAGGATAAAATAAAACGAATCGCTCTACGTTTAGTGGCAATAATTTATATCTTCATGGAAGGAATGCGGCCGACCCTGACAGAAGCAAAATTCGATTTTCAAAATGAATGTGGACTTATTTTGCAACGTGCCTTCATTGTTACTGTGCAATTCTAATGAGAGATCGCTTGGAGCAAGTCAGCAGATGGCCAGTTGAAAACAAGGCTATAAATTATAGCAATAGCAAAATACAAACAGAAAGTTAAAGAACATGGTGCCATATTGAGCAAAATATAAAGATATTAAGAGTGAAATATTAAACAAAGCAAAATATGTAAATACTGAACAATCTTGATAAATACATTACAAAATGTACTTTAGTGCCTGATAATTGGAAAAATCTGATACATTTGAAAATCATTTTGAACTGAAAATGCTAGTGTGTAAGAGGTTGTTTGTTACATAATTTAATATGAAAAGTTAAACCTTCAAGCCATACGAAAGTGCTTACTTTTTGATATTTTTGCGTTGTTGTTTTTTTTTCAGGCAAAATAATCAACCAAAAATATTGACTTTGTGTGTGTGCATTTAATTACATGTGAGTTGTGCAAAATTCTCGAGATTCTCCTCTCATCTGCCTGTGATTACAGCCATTCTGAAAGTTGTCTTATGTAACAGTAGGGCAACGTTCAGATGCTCCTCACATTTCAGCACTCATCCAGAGTTTTACATAACCTCCAGAATGTCTTGGACCCGTAGCGATTATATCCTAAACGGTGCCTTTTCATCTGCTCCATGTCATCCTTCACGCAAAGAAAAACAGCGTCCATGCAGCTGCTGTCACTCCATCATCCGCAAGCTGACATGCAGGTCTGACAAGAGCTCTCGGATTGGGAAAGAAATCTGGGAGCTCATGGAAGACATGGGCATCCCTATATTCAGGGGCCTCAGATTCACCAACAGGAGCTCTTTTATGGTGGCCTGCAAAGGTTTGTGCACCCTTGCTAAAAAAAACTTAAAGATCAAGTTAAAGAGGTTCTACCTTGACTACATCAGTCCACTTCTGAAATGCACCAGGTTGCCCATCCACTAAACTCGATGATGTGAGCAGTGACATGCGGCAGATGAATTTAATGAATGGCGTCTATCAGAGAACTTCCTGAATGTTCAGGCCACACAAGTCATCCATCTGAGAAATATATGAAATGAGTAACGTGACTTAATCGGTTGCAGGAGACCCACTGGACCAGGACAAGGCCAGGGTATTGGAACAATCCAGAACACCACCCCTCGAGAGAAAATGCCACAAATGCCCAAAATCAAATGATGGCAAATGGCGACAGAGCAGCTGAGCGGTGACAATTTCTACAACTCTGTCAGCCACGGAAAAGCCAAGTCCAGACGGTCAAACGTGAACATTCTGCCAAGGTCTACCACACACGTAAAGTGTCTGGCCGCTCTGAGGAGAACTTCTTACGTAACCCTTCTTAAAGGCCTGATTGTTTTATCTGCCTTTTGATCAAAAAGTGCTGTTTTGAAACGTGGCCAGGATCCCATGGTGATGCAGACAGGTTCATTAGTCTTTCCACGCAGAGCCCCACTACATTAAACATCAATCTTCCGACGTCCTTCTTCATCACTCATACTGACATCTATTTGACATTTAGAAAGCAATCGAGGAGCCATTAACTCCAGATCGTGGGATGGATGTGTTGTTCACACGAACTACGCGAATGCCAGACACCAAGAACTAATATTCTCAGTGTTTTTATTATATACCTGGACAAATAGCTTTGTTTCCAAATCAGCTTTAAAATCAGAACGTTCCATATGAAGTCGAGGCCATAAGTTAACATCTTCTTTTGCTATAACGCTCCAAAAGTTCTTCTTGCAGCTAAACCAGGCCCATCAAGCTGGTCTACCAGGTAAATTCTGGCCAGGTTAAGTCCTGCTTAAGTCCTGCAGGGTGGTAGTAGCCTAGTGGGTAACACACTTGCCTATGAACCAGAAGACCATTGTGTCCCTGAGCAAGATCACTTAACCCTAAGTTGTTCCAGGGGGGCTGTCCCCTGTAACTACTGATTGTAAGTCGCTCTGGATAAGGGCGTCTGGTAAATGCCATAAATGTAAATGTAAATGCTTAGCTCCAATGGACTGTCACTGATGTCTAAAGTGATGGTGCTGTGGTTGACCATGGTCTACACATTACTGTCATCATCATGAGATGACCGTTAACATGAGAGAGGGAAAGAGAACGAGTAATGGTGCTGATAGAACGTGATATGCTGTCACCACAGCGTACATGTCACATGTGTGCTCACCGACAGAAAAACAAGTGACACGTGGATGAGATATCGGCAAGAATTTTCGTGTTGATCTGTACAAGAATGAAAATAAATTCATAATACAAACGTAATCTAATTTCACTCCACTTTATAGGCTTGGCCGGTCCATCTGTGTTTGACAGACATCTCATCGCCATCCAACTCTGCATCCAAACCACTAGAGCCAGAAGACATGAGTATTAGAGGACTGATGTTATTCTGGGTCTCATGGAAGGGCAGTAGTTTATTTGAAAAGGGGAATAAAATGCATATGTCTTAAATGGATATTTACACTGTGTGTGTGTGTGTGTGTGTGTGTGTGTGTGTGTGTGTGTGTGTGTGTGTGAGTGTGTGTGTGTGTGTGCTGTGTTGGAAGTGATGTGGTGGAATGAACCTCGCCAGACATCTGAGTCTCTGAACATCTTCAGATGACACATGACACAGATGACGAAACACCTTTCAGAAGTATTTAGATTAGCACTGGCAGTTTTTGGACTCTGGTGAACCAGTAGCAGAACCTATTCAATGACAGAAACATTAAAGCACTTCAGTGAGTCTCTGGACAAGGGCGGCAGCCAAATACTGTAAATGAAAAATGTGATAAATTGGCTGCGTTTTGCATAATAACTTTGTTTATTGCACAGTTTTGTTCTGTTGTTGAATTGCGGGAAGTGATGGGCCATATTGCCGATACACTAGCACATTACAACTGTTTCAAATTACAGAACTCATCAGGTCTCCTCCTTCAATAACACTGAAGGTCTTTTCCCAAATGAACTATCGAGGGTGAGCATATGTTTGTGATGCTATCTGGGCACACTGAGGACAAGAACTTGTGGCTTGGTCTCCTTTAGCACTTTGAATTCTGTGACTTGTGCACTTAAGCAAAGTTAAGCAAAGCCCAACACTAAAATTCCAAGGAAAATGTACACAGTGTAGATGTCATTATGGCATTAATGGTAAATGCCACCATCACACTGGGGCCAGTGGAAAATTGGAAGCACACAAACAGACAAACAGTAGACCGTACATCAAATGTTTATGAGCTAATATGATAGAAATATAAATGCCAGGACCTTCAGAAGAGCTACTTTTTGTTTACAGAATGTCAGTGCAGAAACGGGTGGTGTCTTTCTCTTGTTCTAAGGGATTTGGGCCCCTACAGCCCAGGTGCGGCAGGTTGCCATGGTGATGCAGCGGCCCTGTCCACGTCGCCAGAGAGACTGGGCAGCAAGGACCTCTGAAACGCCACATCTGAAGATTCTGGGATGAGGAACTCCAGCAGCAAATCAAAGATGCAGTAGAGCAGGTGCCTGAACAGGGAGCAGACATAGAGGTCAGAGGTCAACCAGCTGAGTCAAATAAATCCTTAACCATATAGAAATTCTTAATTACTGGTATTTTATAGCAATAGTTGTTTGATTTTGAATGGTTGACCAAGGTTCGGGTTTTATTTGATTTGAAATATAACAGAAGCACATATATTGTTAATCTTTTAAGCGGAAGGGTACACGTTTCATTACATGCAAGGGCCCCGAATTCTCTCTGTTGTACAGTATGGAAAGTCTCTGTTCGGTTTTGAGAAGAGTAGGGTTTCAGTTATGCAACATGCATGGGTTCGTGGGTGCTCTCTGGTTTTCTCACCTGTTGATGGAGGAATCTTGCAGGGAAGCCAGAACGTGCTCCCAGCTCAATCTGTACTTCTCCAAACCCAGTATATCTGGGATGATCTCTGTAAATTACAACACAGGCAACAAAAAAAATGTACCCGTTCACTAAAATCTCAAAGTGAAGTGATTGTCACATGTGATACACAGCAGCAGAGCACACGGTGCACACAGTGAAATGTGTCCTCTGCATTTAACCCATCACCCAGAGTGAGCAGTGGGCAGCCATGACAGGCGCCCTGGGAGCAGCGTGTGGGGACGGTGCTTTGCTCAGTGGCACCTCAGTGGCACCTTGGCGGATCGGGATTCGAACCGGCAACCTTCTGATTACGGGGCCGCTTCCTTAACCGCTAGGCCACCACTGCCCCACCACATTAGTTTCATACTTGCATGTATTCTTAGTAAAATGTTCCACGTATTACCGGGCAGCAGCTGCGTAAGGCACTGAAGGCACTGCTGACACGTCTCCCGCCTCTCCTCCGGGCTCCTCTCTGGCGGTGACACCACGGCTGGTTCCCCGCCTGGCCAGACCGCCTCCTGCAACACCCGCAGGTAGATCACCCAGCACGGCGCACTTGTCACACGTGCGATGCACATGTTGAGCCACCTGGTGCCATTGGAAGATGACAAGGCCGCCACGAGTGTTAATCAGATTTATTACCAAGTTTAACGTCCACATGAGAACTTTTTTTCAGCTTTTTTTTTTTTTTTTGCTGTGTTAACTCCCCTCCACACCTGTAAGTGGCGCTGTAACACCCCACTCTTCTTGATTATTGTTCTCCTCCACGTCGAGTTAAACGCGCTGTTGTTCTCCAGCCTCGTCTTTTCATTAGAAATGTGCGGCGTAGAGAGGATTTCTTGTAGCTGCAGCGGCGCGACCACGAACGTGTTATCCGCCATTGACAGGCACCCTGGGAGCAGTGTGTGGGGACGGTGCTGTGCTCTGTGGCACCTCAGTGCCACCTTGGCCATTCGGGCCATTTCCTGAAATGCCATTTCTGCGTGGACGCAAGGCCAGATTGGACAGAAACTTGTGTGGATGGGGTGAAAGGGTAGTTAAGCTTTTCATGTCAGCAGTCTTTCCCTGTCAATGGAAATGTAAAACTTTCTGGCGACAAAACAGACGTTTTTAAGGGAGGACACAATGGGACAAAGCAGCAAAGACCACAACAGAACTGTAACTCATTGGGATGTAATCATTATAAATTATAGCTTTACAATTTAACTGGACTGTTTCATCCTTTTTACTACAGGACTATGCAAAGCCATCACCACTGAACAAGCACAACACATTTGAACGAGCACTTAAATAACAATTCGCAGATGTGGTTACGCAACTCTGCGAATTGCATGAAAATGATTAGGCGGTCCCCGATCCTCATTGCTATCGGCCGGCAGCGCCACACGCTTCTCACTTTAATCTAATTAGCCTTTAAACGGTTTTGACTTCCTGGTCTCCAGGCCGAAACGCTGTGTGCCAACACGCAGCTGCTCTCCGGGGTCTGGAGAAGGCTGGGAGGATGAGAGGGGACGAAGAATGAGAAACTGGGATTAACTGCACTCTGGTTTCCTTTCTGTGAACTTTGCACTACAGCCTTCCAAAGGCTGTTTAGTTACGGTCAGACGCCGGACGTCTGAATTGCACCTCCGGGTCTTGGCAGCGTTTGCTGTCTCTTGTGGAACGGGTGTGTCCTCGCTGTCTAACCTTGTTCGCCCAATATCAGCAGCATGAGCTCCTTTCAACATGAATTCATCTCCTGTTTATGCCCAATTGGAACATTTTAACATCCACCTTTCATCTCGGAACAGGATGCTGGACGTTTGGTACGGTGGCCCCTTTTCACCCTACAGTTACCAATGTGAAATGAACGCAGGATATTCCGTTTGACGTATTCTGGATGTCAATTTGGATTTGTAATCACAGAATGGAGACTTTTGTAAGGGATTTATCTCTCCTGCTTTGATCTTGCTGCCTGCCTAGCCTCCTAACTCAAGTAACACAAATCGAATTAATGGGAAATAAAATCAAGAGAAATTCTTGGATAAACTGAGTAGGTTTCTTGCAATGGACTTGCTGCTCACCATGAACACGGGGACACAGTCCAGCCCAACAGAAATAACTGCATTTATTTTTGTCGCCCATCATGGCCTCACACCCTAATTCACCCTCATGGCAGAAGATTTGAGAGCAATAATATCTAAAATACCTAATAATATCACATGCTTCACACTTTCCTCACACATCTCCACTTTAATGTCCCCACCGACAGTCCTTTCCCGCTCCGTTAACCTGGCCAAAAGCCATATGGATGGTTTGACTGTTTCTATGTCCTGTTGAACTGCGTTCTTTATACTCTGCTGTCAAGATTTAAGCTCTAAGATGAACTATGCATGGAGCATCACGTATTACCGTTGGAGCATCTGAAAGCATTTGTCCATTTGCTTATTTATGTCTAAAGCAAAAAAAAAACATAGAGCAATCTTCCAATGTGATTGTATGTAGTAAACTGGGTACAATCTTCCAGATAATTAGATAAAAACTGATCCCAGGTTAAGGTGCCCTCCTGATTACTGTGGTCTGTGCACGTACACAGGCAGACTAAACACATGCGGGAGAGCACCAAAGGGAGGAAAAACAGGACACCCTCCAGCAGCCCTGCAGACAACAGACAGCCGGCGTTTCCCAGAATTCCCTGAAGCTTTCGCGGAAAAGCTCCAGATCTGCACCTGCACCCTCGCTCTTTCATCCAGCACTCCCTTCCACTCCTCTCCTCTTCATCTGAGCCGTGATATCACCACGCCAGTTTAGAAACTGATGCCATCCCTCAGCCACCTCCATCCTTGGTGCATTCACATGGCTCTTTGAGTGGATTAGACCAACGTTATTCCTGTACGGCTCATTTATGTCAACTATGCAACCTAAACCCCACGGGGGTCAAAGTTGAAAACAATCCATGGAAGGACCTTGCCATTTGCACACTGGTGTGTGAATAAATGCTTGGCGCTTTAAATAAAAAAATGAAAATAGTACATTTCAATTTGTGCAACAGACGAAGCCAAAACAATAGAGCTGAAACCCGACAAGGAGCTACTGAATGTGCAGCAGCATCTAACAACGCAGGGCTTTTCTGTCCCTCTTAGCCAGCCAGAACAGTGCATCCGTCATCGGAATACCGTGGCGCCAAGCGCTGGCTCCGTTTTGGCCTGGAACCCCGTCAACACGTATGCTTGTCCAAAACACCAGGCCTACCTTATGGATGGCAGGAAAACATTTTATGGATTTTGATTCGTGTCGAGCCATGTTTATGTCAGAAAGTATGGTCTGGCACCGAGTGCACACGTCGGCACACAAAAACAAAAGTCTAAGCACTGAGTGACATCCCAGTGTATCCCAGTATAAATGCAGGAAGGATAAAATATGACCTTATCGCAGCCGCAGCCGGTGCCAAGCTTTTATCTAACAAGTTTCTGAAAAACTTTAGAGTGATTCTCTCTGAACTGATGAACAGATACATTCATTTAAGAGTCTTTTAAAAAAAAGAATTATATACTTGTATTTCCTCTGTTGACAGTGATTCTTCGTGTTAAGTACAACAGGACTAAATTATTGGGCCGCTGCTCTTATAATTTTATGAGCTGTCATGAGCTCATATATTCAAAGTAGAATTATTAAGTGACTAAAGTTTGGTTAACACACTTAGGTCCTGTCAAACACGAGAATGCTTTTCGGTTTCTAAAAAACACTTGCATCCTCATGGGAGCATTATCTGAAATGTTGTCATCCACACGGAGATGCAGAGAGAACAACCAGAATGCTGTTTTAGGTGAAAGTGAATTGATTGTCATTGTGATAAACAGCACAGCACACGATGACACAGTGAAATGTGTCCTCTGCATTTAACCATCACCCTTGCTGAGCAGTGGGCAGCCATGACAGGCGCTCGGGGAGCAGTGTGTGAGGCCGCTTCCTTAACCGCTTGGCCACCACGGCCCACCTGTAAATCCCGCCACACCTGTAGGTGGCGCTGTAACTCCTCGCTCTCCTTGTTTGGTGTCTAATTCTCCTCTGCTGTGAGTTAAACATGTCATTGTTCTCCAGCCTCGCCTTTTCATTAGAAATGTGCACAATGGATTAGTTGCTGCAGCACAACCACAAACCGCCATTGTTGTATGTAGGACACGTTTGGGGTTATAGGTCAGGTTGAGTGCGTTTTTTTTTTTTTTTAAATCACTTTAAAAAGAAACGGCATCTCTGCATGGACGCAAGGCCAGATCGGACAGAAACGTTCTTGTGTGGACAGGGCCTAAGTACTGTATCTACACTCTTTCAGCTGTTATAATAAAGGTTCGTCCTGTGACTGCATGACAGGAAAAAAATGACTGAACAGCCTATACTGTGGCAATACTGTGGCAATGGCTTCATTTCCACTCCACAGAGCCGGGATTAGACCCCCCCCCATCTCCTCGCACAGTATGATGAAGGAAGAGTATAAAAACATTCCGTAAAAAAAACGCCCTGCCAAGCCCCCCTGCAGCCCCCCCAGCCTCAAGGTCAGAGGGGATAAAGGTTGTGAGGCTGTGGACGGCGCTTTGATTAAATCTGGCGTGCCACACACGGAGCAGGTTCATCATCCCGGATCACGGGACGGTTCCCCGAAGCCCACAGAGACGCTTCTGGTACGACGTGAATGGAGCCTGGCAGACACGGATCAGTCATGGGCATGAGCAGAGAAGCTCATATGCAACGACCTCTGCTGACCGGACCTCCCAAACAGACGGGCAGGATTATGACTGATGGGGTTCCCCTAAATCAAATTAAATACACGCAGTATTTGAATATTTACTTATTCATTCATTTTAATGCATTTTTAATGCCGCCCAAAATAAGAAAGACAGAACACCAAATCAGTAAATTACTCTCATTTCTTCAAGGTGCAGTCTGCCCCCTGGTGCCTAAAACCAGACGTAGACTGTGCTGCTTTTATTACGTTTATATTTTCCATTGCATTTTAATAAGGCCGTGGAGCCAAGGGAATTAAGTCATAATAAAAGCCGTACACCTTGATGCAATTTACACAACAAAATTCCTGATTAGAACTCATTTTATGAAGCTGGGCCGCACTGAGCACGTTTGTTAGAAGGCTGGTGAGGCCGCGCCAGGCTGTTCTGGGCTGGACAGCGATGCATGGCGTTGAGGAATAGGAAACAGAAGGTAAGGGCCTTATCCTTCAGATGAACTAAACAGTAGGGGCAGGAGTCGGCGTTCTGCTCCAAATGGCAATTTCGTCCAGAACCTCGCGGCCTCACTCAACACCCTGCATCTGTGAAAGGACTAAAGCTTTGTTTACTGCGCTGAGTGGAGGCACGGAATTAGCAGCAGGCCTTGCTGCACGCACTCACACACACACACACACACAACTGGACCACAAACAGATGGACCCTGATTGACACGCCTTTACAGAGAGATGAGTGCCGTTGTGATGTGCAGGTATCCGGTTTCTCCCTGTAAGACGAGCGCGTCCGCATGCAAAACGCACTTCTGTGCATCGCAGGCGGTTTGCATGGTGGGATCACGAACCACATACCCTGTCCAGTTCGAGTGGTGCAGTCACGAACTCAATTTGGAACATTACGTGGCCATCTGTGGTTTAGGCGTTCTGTTTAGCGCGGCCCTGTCTTACTGTTTAAGAGTTGTGCGTGCTTTTTGTTTCTAAAAACTGCGTGATGTGTGCGCAGGCACGAGTGAAATGGCTCGTGACAGTTGTGTAATAACTCTGGCCGTGCCAGGGTATGCATTGAGGAGCGAGACACCAAGAGCCCTGTCCAGACCCTGCTGAGCGAAGCCTGTCCGGCCGACGGAAAAGTGCTAAAGAAGTCCTGCTAACTCTGGAGTTATGGGCTGTAACAGCCAGTCCGCAAACAAGCCAAGAATTTTCATAACCAAAAATCCACAGAGCTCCTTTCAAATGCTCTGTACGACGTCCTTTTAGGGACCAATCATTTCGTAATGTTGCGAAATGCAAGCGTAAAAAGCATAGGTAAGGCATAGGTAAGGCTACCTTATGCCAGAGACACAAGGAGTCTAAATTCCTTTCCCAGACCCTTCAACGCTCAATAAAATGAGTCGTCTAGCCTGCACTCACACCCTTTAAGTTAAAATGTTCATGCTTGGGCTCTTAAAATGGCAGCTGGATGGAGATGTTTCTGCAGAGGGCCTCAGAGGGCTCAGCTCATCACCGAAAATGTCTTCAGCTCGTCCAGCCAGCACAGCCACAGGAAGAAGATTTGCGCAGGTTTCCCCTGTCTCCATATCCTCAGAAATGCTTTGACACATTTTGGAGGGTATGTGACCTTCTGTGACCTTCCTCGAGTCAACTTGGAGCAGACAGCAGACAGAAAGCTGGGTGCTTGGCAAAAAAAAGGGGGTTACCGTGACACGCCAGAACTGTCTGATTTGATTGTGGTACTGGTTTCTTTCTTAAATTTGCCTTAAAATATCACAGAGTTGTCATTCCCCCCTCGGGATCATCTCCCTCTGACCCAGCCTCTTCAAACAACCTATGAACCCACTCCCACTCCAGCCTCGGAACATTGTGTGCCCCAGACACAACTGCACAGACCCCCCCGCAGCCCCTTTTTGTCCCAGACCCTGCAGCACCGACTCTATTAGCCCCCACTCCTCAGGGTCAGGTCAACGTCCTCTATATTTACCCCAGAGTGCAGTAATGGGGCGATGTCACGGGCAGAATATAGCCCGTCTTACAGGCCGGCCTTGTGATTTTTGGCTTCCTTACAACTCAGCTCCCCGCCAACACACATCAGGGACGGAGTCAGCAGCGCGAGGCCGTGTTGGGTGTCTGCGCGGCAAGCTCATCACTCCTCACCCCAACGCCGAGGAGCATTTAAGCGACGGCCTGCGTTCCAGCACTCGCTTGCAAATTAGCGGGCTAAATATATGCTAACATAAGCCCCGCTGAGGCGACGTCAAACCCAACGTCTGCTGTCCAGAACAGAAAAAGACGTTTTTCAGATATTTTAATACCTGTGTACAACGAACTCGGCAAGAAACTCCAACAGCAAGACACCAATGTCACAGTATTCATTTTATTACATGAATTAAATTACCTTTAACAATTGTGTGCGTTTATCCCATTAAACGCTGAGCCAAGATTATTATGCCAGCCGCATGTTTATGCGAGAATTTATGGTATTAGCACCTTTTTTTATAGCTCTTCATTTGTGCCACGGACAAGCCAAACGCTAGAAGAGACCAACAAAACGTCTCGGTGCGCTCTGGGTAAACCCTGGGTCATCGGCAGGTCAAGGAAGCACGTGTAAATCAGCTAGCCATCAGCTGACTGTCACGTACCTCCGCATAACGTGGTTCCACACCGTCAGGTGGTTCGCAGAGTTGCGTTCTGCAGTGACCACGGGTTCTCAGTTAAAGACGATATAACCAGGTGTCTCACTGAATGGGTTCATTTACATTTAGGGCATTTATCAGGCTCCCTTATCCAGAGCGACTTACAATCAGTGGTTACAGGGACAGTCCCCCCCTGGAGCAACTTAGGGTTAAGTGTCTTGCTCGGGGACACAATGGTAGTAAGTGGGATTTGAACCTGGGTCTTCTGGTTCATAGGCGAGTGTGTTACCCACTAGGCTACTACCACCCTATCGTGGATTGTGACCCCGCCTTTCTTTTCCACAGACTCAGGCCTGCCGCACCACCACCATTCACGCTCTGGATTAGTCCGTCTTGAAATGTGTTATGGAATTGTGCTAATTTCACTCAGTAACACCTTCTTCATGCTCTTACATCTACTTACATGCTTCATCTTCTCTACGAGCATTTTCCAAAAATGCACGCACACTTTCAGCTGGTTCAGCCAGCGCAAATCTTTCTCCATGCAAGGACACTGGTGACCTTTAACAAGCTTTTGCAATTCAATTCATGCACAAAATTAGCCCTTCAAATGAAATAATTGAGGAATTGCGCAACAGAATGTTTAATCGCTTGGTCATGGTCACTTGGAGAGTGCTGTTTTTGGCCGTAGGCCTCCACATTTATCGCTCATTATTCTAACGGCTCGCTCGCTCGGTACCTCGGTGGGCCCTTCTTGGAAAAAAGGCCGTCTGGTCCACCAACTTGCCAATTTTGGGGGACAAAAAACTCTGGTGGACATGGTCAGCCATGTGTAGGGTGACCTTAGCAAGGCCACCGGTTAGCCAGGCAGCTAATTCTAACGCACAGCGTTGGCCTTATCACTGGTCTGGATTCTGTCAAAATCAGATGTGGCTTTTTTGTGAGAAATAGCCTTGGATAAGAATGATAATGGTAGCAGTATGTTGCTCAGCAATCTGTGACATCAGCGGGGTATCGTTGTACCTTAGTGAATTTAATTAGGAGTGTTTGCATGATTCCCATTAAGAGTCTCGTGTCTGTTGGAGGGAGTTTGTGGGAAGGTTTCTGCTCAGCAGAAAGCCATTTCTGACCCCAGGGATAGGCCAGAGGTGGGGGAGCGGCATACCTCTCAATGCAGGTGCCAAATAGAAGTCTGATGATTTTCTGGACGTTCTCTGTGCAGAGCCAGCTCCACTGCTCCTTCATGAGCAAACACAGGACGTTCAGAGCCACGTCGGCCAGGGCGATGTCTGAAACTAAAAAGAGACTCACGTATGCCAAAATGCTCATGCATGCAAAATAAAAAAAAACCCATGCAGACGTTGATGCATGGTGGAGTGCCGCTGCCCTCATGTGGTTGAGGGATGCTACGCTTCGCCACTCCGTGGAGAGACATCCATCCGTCTTCTAAACCTGCTTATCAAGTCCAGGATCGTTGACACTTTGAAAAGCGGTAATTAGGGGAATGTGCAGGCCTCGGGCAGTCCTCGCCTTGTTCTCCTGACCTCGTTCAGCCAATAAATTTGAAATTAATGGTGGAAATAAACTGTAATGGACTGGGGTGATTCCCCAACACCTATTCTCCAACAGCATGTGGGTACAAACACCTGCCAGGCCAACTGTTAACAGACTCGTACTCCGAGATCATTAAAAGCAAATTTATTTACAATTTGTTTGCACCCGTCCAGGTCTTCGCATTTTGGTCATGGTTGTTAGTGATGAGAAGAGTCCCAGGTTCAAACACCACTTATTACCATTGTGTCCCTGAGCAAGACACTTAACCCTGAGTGTCTCCAGGGGAACTATCTCTGTCACTGCTGATTGTAAGGGCAATCCTGTAAATTCTTTAGGCCTCACCTGTCTCCAGTGGCCTTGTATCTGAAGCTCTGAGGTTCATCTCTTCCTCTCTCTGATCCAAGGCGGGCACCCTCCCATCCTCAGAGCCCTTCCACTGGTCTCCACACAGCAGCCTCTCCTGTTCCTGGACAAACGCCTCCAGACCCCGCAGCAGCTACGCAGATGAGAAGGCAGTAGGTCACACATCATTTATGACATGAATAAAGTTCATGACAGAATTCTGCCTGAAAAATAAATGAATGGTATACGTAATGTTTTTACATAATGGCTATCCTAATAAGGAAATTAACACCTTGCAATATCATTTAATTAATCATTTAAGACTGAAATTACTGCTGAATGCGCTTACCGAGCTCCCCTCGCTGAAGCAATAACTCACTCTAGGCTGTAGATCAGACACATTGAGGGCAGGGGCAATTTTACTGGAGAACCTCAACCTAGACCTGTAAGAAAAAACATTTCAGCCGTTATACATGCTGTATTTTATGTGGATGATTAAAAAAACTCACCTGATTTTCTTGCTGTCGGACTGAGCTCTCCCATCCAGGTCTGTGTCCACCTCCTCTGTGGGACTCTGGGGCTCCGGGCGAGGGAACGCAGTCTTCAGGGTGTCCACTATGGCATTCACCACCAGCTGCAACGTCCATATGGCCAGAGGGGACCAACAGAGTTTCATTTCCATAACATGAACAGCAGCAAATTATGAACTGACACTAAAAATGGCAGGTTGAGAATCTCACCTTATCTATGCGAGGAACACTTTGCTTCTTCTCAAATGTCATGGTGGCATCTGTGCTGAGAGCCAGAAATTCCTGTATCTCCTCACTGTTGGCCGTCTCAGGGATGGAGCACAATTGCTAACAAAAACAAAGCCCTTCTTTGGCTTCTGATAAAATCTCATTTATTTGATGCATTAACATGGCATAAATGGAAAAGAGTAATACTTTGATATACGTCTCCAAGTATCCCTTCCTAGTCTCCACCTTGTCTATTTCGGCATTCCCAAATGGAAGATCTGGGAAGAACTTCTTTGGACCTTTCACATCTGGAATCAGGAGATTTATTTTGCATCCATATGTTGCCATGAGCAGGAAAATAAATGCTTTGGTCTGCACACACGTGAGAGGTTCTGTGAGGACGTACTCTTAACCACTTTGCGTAGGTCTGACTTCTCCTCCAGCCGAGCCTGCAGGTTGATGAACTCACTGTAGCGTCGGTTGACCATGTGATAGGCCACTGGCTGAGAAGAACACTCTGGGTCCCCGGTGGTCTCATACTACATTGACCCAAAACACACAGACACACACACACACACACACACACACACACACACAAATCAAGGTTACAACTGACTATATTCTCTGATTGTGGATTTAAATAGAGGAGCAACACCTTAATTGTGTAGAGGGTGTACTGGTGTGTTCCACTGCCCCTCTGTTCCTTCGCTACTACGGTCCCAGCAATGTGCAGGTTCTGGATGACAACGGGTCCTTCTGGGCTCCTCAGAGGGTCCAAGCTGAAAGGGCTGGGGCTCATTTCTCCAGGGGCTTCAGGACACCCGCCCTGGGACAGCAAAAGACAGGTTTCCTCAACTGGGCTATCTGACCATGAGGTTTGGCCAGAGATCAGAACCTTCGGGGGAGGGCGCTTCACTGAGCCCAAGAGTCCAAACGACTCCTCCTCCAAAAAGGCCAGGCCACAGAAATCTGAAGATGGAAGACAGTCGCAGGTGCTGTCACTGGTTACATAACTGTCTGGAGCTGATGAGTTGTTGGAGAGGCTTTTCCTACCTAAGGAAAGAGGTTCCAGACCTGAAATTGGTTGGAGCCTGAGGAGGTCCTCGTGAAACCTAGCTGCATCTGTACCATCTGAGAAGAACTGTTCGTTTCCACTGTCCAATAGAAACTCCTCAGAGAATGACAGACTGTGGAGACTAGTGGAAGACTCTGTGGGTGTGCTAGAGGTCTCTTGATGGTCCGAATGCATCAGTGAGCTGACATCAGACACCGAGGGCTCCTGCTGGGCCTCTCTTCTGGTTGCGGTTCTTCCTACCTGTACCTCTGCTTGAGTTCCTGCCATAGGGAAGCTGGACATGAAAACATCCACAACAGTGTGGTTTAGCCAGTCAGGGTTGGATATTCTGGCCACCAGAGGCAGGAGCACGTTGCAGGTTATGAGCTCACCAACCATGTAGCCCCCAGTCCGGGTCTCCATGTGAGGGTAGGGCACCAGGACCTGCAGGAGAAGATCCACCAGGGCCCGGGAATAGCAGAGCTCTGCGGCAGGACTGGCCAGGGCAGGGTGGGGTGTGTCAGCCTGGCTGTAGAGTCTCCAAAGGTCCTTTCGGTCACACCCAGGCTTTGTTAGCAGCTGCATTTGCTCCCTGGCACAGCCGTAACTCTGAAGGTGGCTCCCACAAAGCTCCAGGACCCTCTGCGCCAGGGTCCTCCTGTCCACCTTCTTTGCCCGTCTCTTTAGCTCCTCAGCTGCCGCCAGCATGGCCTCGCGCACCACCTCTTCAAATTCACTCTCTTCCTCCCCGTCCTTCGACACCAGGTTGGAGTACCACGACGACACGAAATCCCGCACCGCCTTGCTCACGATGCTGTGGATCTCCCAGTCAAGCCAGCGCTCGCTGTCCGCTGCGTGCTGCCCAGGTGGCGGCGCCCACGTTGGCACAAAGTGCTCCAGGTGCAGCAGGCTGTTGGCATCCAGGGCCACGCGGCAGCCCAGCCAGCTCCCCAGGACCACCAGGACGCTGGTGAACAGACAGAGCGTCCACGCAGACACGAGGAGGTGGAATAGGACGAGCCAGGCCAGGAACACGGCGAGACCCAGCACCTTCCACTGTCCGAGGAAAGCCTGCAGAGTCCGTCCGTTGAGCTCCATCCTCCCAGACCTATTAACTGATCTCGGCTCACCTGCCTTTCAAAGATTCAGCGTCTGTTGTCTTCTTAACCGGTGAAGTGAGCGTTACAACTTGGTTAAATGCATTTCTCGCAAACAACTGTTACTTCTTCGAGACCATCTCGTCTGCTGCAGCATGTCCACTCTACTAATCCACTTTGCCATAATAAGCTTTAGTGACGCTCATTATCGTCACCATGGTGACCGCTACCTCACTGCTCTGATATTTCTACGAGGTCTGGAGGGAAAAGGGCACGTGGTTGCCCTCTATTGGTGAAAAGAATGAATGTGTCGATGTTGCCAAATCCGCTCGTTTCACGTTGGTACATCCTTGACGCTTGCTGATGTCTACAGACCTTGGAGTAAAATTAAGCTTTACCGAGCTCAGTAGAGGAAAAACTGAAAATCTCTGGAATTGGCACCTTCTCTGCGACAAAGCAAGGTTAACTGTTCTTAATTCATCAAAGAAGCAACATTTTCCGATCCCGCCAACTCGACACTATAAATGGCACATATCTGGTAACACATTTTACAGCCCAAAGCACGTTGCTGCTCCCTGTTGACTTAAGAGTGAAACTCTCCACGTCACAGCTACCGGTAAAAAAAACACACAGAATCGAAACTTTGAATGCCTTTAATGACATGGTTATAAAAATGCATGAATTAATTATTCCTCGCAGTCATACTGTACTTGGAGAAAATGGGACATTTTGCGGAAACGTTTGGCACCATTACGCGCACTATTACGCGCACTTGTGCCTGCTCTGGAACGGGCAGACGGCTTTTGCGCACGCCGGGCAGCGCTCCACGCGGTGCTGCCCGGCCGGGTCGTCCTGGTGGCAGCGGGGGCACGCGTGTCCCGGGGCGGCGCGGGCGCGGATCAGGCCCCGCAGCTCCCGCCGGGCGCGCTCGTCCGCGCAACGCGCCACGTCCACCACGGCGATGCGCCCGGGGTCCCACACGCAGTCCTCCTCCCGGCCCGACTTGATGGCGCTGACGCCGCAGTTGGGCGGCACCCAGGCGCAGTCGTAGCCGTCCTGGTGCCAGCTCTTCTGCTGCGGGTGGTGGTCGCGGTCGATCCTCTTCACCCTGCCCACGCGGACGCTCAGTTTGAGCACCACCCTGTCGTTCTGGTGGGCGCCCAGCGGGTAGCACTCGGCCTTCCTGATGTTGCGGCTGACGTACACGCCGGCGCCCAGGAGCCCGTCCGCGGAGCGCCGGAAGCCGCGGCTGATGATGGCCGGCGCGTCTCGGGTGTGGGTGCCGTGGTACATGGTGTAGACGCGGCCGGAGCGGGGCTCCTGGTCGCCCAACAAGGCTCCCCGGTCCCGGTGCGAGGTCCATCCGGAGAAACTCACCGGATCCTCCATTCCACCTGGGAGGAAGAATCATAACTTTTATATATATATACACACACACACACACACATCACTCCTGCACGCCCTCTCAGATCTGCAAACGAAACCAGACTCCGATCCCAATCGACTCTGTTCTCCTTTGTTGTCCCTGGCTGGTGGGACAACTTGTCCTGCTCCATTCGACTAGCCGAGACCACCACCACCTTTAAGAAGCAGCTGAAAACCCGCTTGTTCAAAAAGTATTTCAGACGAATCTAACACTTACACACACACACACACACACACACACACACACTCACAAAATAAAAAAAATATTTCGTCTAGCACTTAATTCCCTGCATGTTCTATTCTTGACAAGTTGGGCCTTATCAGGGCTCTCAGTTTTGTAACTCAAAATCTATAGAAACCGAACGAGAATTGCTGGTGTCTTCCTCTCGTAAGTCGCTTTGGATAAAAGCGTCAGTAAAGTAAAGTAAAGTAAAGTAAAGTAAAGTAAAGTAAAGCGCGTTTCACCTGCATGCCCGCCTCGGCCCTCTTCACTTTACTTTCAATTTCGATTGCGCGAAAACAGAAGTAAAAAAAAATGTATATATGAACGCTGTGCGACTTTCCCCAGAAAATCATAATTATTCGTATTAACGGCGGTATAGGTGTTTTAAATTACTGTCAGTCAGAACGCATTCATTATCACACATTACTATAGGAATTATATAATTTGTGAAGAGGCTTTTAAGCAGGATCGACTCGTGTGTATACACGTATACTGTAGGGTGGTAGTAGCCTAGCGGGTAACACACTCGCCTATAAACCAGAAGACCCAGGTTCAAACCCCACTGTGTCCCTGAGCAAGACACTTAACCCTAAGTTGCTCCAGGGGGGGACTGTCCCTGTAACTACTGATTGTATGTCACTCTGGATAAGGGCGTCTGGTAAATGCTGTAAATGTAAATGTGTGTATATGCACGCATATATATATTTTTTATGATATGTTACGCCTGTTAAAATTCGGCAGAATCGCGCCGCATTTGAATGAAACGAACGGCCAGAACCTGCGGGCCAGGGGCCCGAAGCGGCGATTTGCTTTGCAGCTCCTGATTTGCATCCGTATTTTTCCGCAGCTGGAAGTCGGGAGGTCGCCTGCGGAGCCTCGGAGGTTTCGGGGAACCTTTAAAACCCGCCAGATGATGCACTCGCATAAACTTTACATAAGAGTTAATCCAGCAAGCGATGCGATCAGCACAAACCTCAATTATTCATGCATCAAAATGCTGGTGAATAGAAAATAAATCCGTGCGTGTTGCACACTAGTGGTGTAACACACTCGCCTGTGAACCAGAAGACCCAGGTTCAAATCCCACTTACTACCATTGTGTCCCTGAGCAAGACACTTAACCCTGAGTGTCTCCTGACTGTCCCTGTAACTACTGACTGTAAGTCTCTCTGGATAAGGGCGTCTGATAAATGCTGTAAAAAAATTAGTTTTTTCCAACTATTTGCAGATCTTGAAATATCTGCAACACGTTTCACGGCCAGAACACGGCGTGCGTCACACTAACGAAATCCGTGTTTTTAATGCAAAAAAAACAGGACTTTGAAACAGGACTTTATTGCAAATTTAAAAATTTGTGACGTCATTAGTGGAGCTTTAATTCAGGATGGTGAAGGATAAGTGTTGCCTGCAGCCACAAAACTGGAGACACACGCGTGGATCTGCGGGAAGAAGAATCTGGGCAACGTCTCCAGAGAGCCGCCCTGCACTTTCCCGTCATGCACCGCTCACGGCCCTCGTCGTCGTCGTCACCTCTGCCACAAGCCCAGCGCGCTCGGCCCTGATCTTGAGCCCCGATGCAAATCGATCATTTGCATGTACCCAAATCCCGGGAGCCGGGGCCCGGGACGCCACGCGCGGTATATATCCCGCGGGGCCCGGCGGGCGCGCGCACACCCGCCGCCGCCGCCGCCTGGTGCGATGCGCGCGCCCCACGGGAATTATTAATAAGCCCCCGTCCCGTCCGCGCCGTGCGTCCACGCCGTGCGTCATGGAGGCAGGTGAGTTCACCGAGAGGGGGAAATAGCTCTGTTCTTATTTTATTGTGTCTTTTTTTATTGTTCTGTACTAGTTGAAACACTTACCTCTGTTGCACTACATGGTTTTGCACTCTCCACCATGTGCCCTTATTTCTATATGGTGTTTTTAAAATTGTATATTGTGTTTTTTAAAATTGTATTTATACCTTTGTATTCAATGTTACTATTTTGTATTTAATGTTACTTGTATGGGTCTGAGAGTAACATAATTTCAATTCTCTGCATGTCCTGTACATGTGGCAGAATTGACAATAAAGCTGACTTTGACTTTGACTAGTTTACGAGTGTTGAGGATCAATTATTGTTATCAAACGGAACATTACGTCATCCTTGTCTCTTTTGTACTCTATTAAAATGAAAAATTACTGAGTGTATGTGTGTGTGTATAAAACCTTCTATGCGTTTACATTTACAGCATTTATCAGACGCCCTTATCCAGAGCGACTTACAATCAGTAGTTACAGGGACAGTCCCCCCCTGGAGACACTCAGGGTTAAGGGTCTTGCTCAGGGACACGATGGTAGTAAGTGGGGTTTGAACCTGGGTCTTCTGGTTCACAGGCGAGTGTGTTACCCGTTAGGTTACTACCACCCTCGTTGCATGGTCTTGCGTGGTCGTGTGTATGGCTTTATGGTGGTGAGATGAATGATGATGACAGCTCCTGCTGTGTTAAATGGAAGGAGAACCTCAGGACGGAACACTTCGCCCTTTGTTCCCCCTCGGCGTGCGTGGTGTCACAGGTCGTTAGGTAGGCCGATTTGAATAAAAACCTCCTCGTCTCTGGACATGTGGTCTGGTGGCGGGGTCCCGCCGAAGCCAGCCCTGCAGCTGCGGTTCTGCCCTCGGCCTCACTGTAAATGCTGATGGGTGGGTGGGGTTCTGCATCGCCTTTTTATGAGGTTTGTCAGAACCATCAATGCATGAGTACGCACAATGTGTGCGGTGGTGGTGGGGGGGGTGAAACTTCCCCTAGTTCCCGCTAATGGAGACGTGTATGGAATTCCCCACGTGCCTGGTGGTGGGAAGCGTGGCCATTCGACATATACATACACCTGCGCTCGCAACGGATAGCGAGGACAGCCCGGCCGAACCCTCTTATCTCGTGCAAGGAAAAGCTACTCCGTCCGCGGTGCGTTTTACGCGATCTGACGTGTATCACCACGTTTCCCAGAGCATCGTCCCCGCTGCCATTGTACAATATGCTAGAATATTATGACTGAAGCCCTGGCTGATGAACTATGTGACCCCCTTAGCAGTTCAGCAACTGAACCCGTAGAGCCCGTAGCCTGTTACAGAACTACAGCTATAACGGAAGCCATGGCAGTAAAAATGTGGAATGACCCAAGCCCAGGTTCAGATATGGTTCTCCAGAAGGACACGCCCTCTTCAACACTTGCACCTGCCGCCCCGCCCTCAATTTGGAATCCCTTCAGTATTCCGGAAAGGACCCACAGATCCCAGGATGTGATAAGGGCGTCATGTCGCACGAACGAATGAGCGTTCACCACACCTGCGATGTTGGACCACGCGGTGCAAATGTCAAAAAGTTGGAAATGGAGTTTCCGAGCATCGTCCTCGGGGGACAGGGCGATGGACGGGTTCATCGATGGCTTTTTTTTCCACCAGGCTGTCCCTTTAAGGGACGTAACTCAGATTAGGTGTCAGCCATATATATCATCCTTGAAATGAGACATGTTTTTTTTTTTGTCTAATTCCATGTTTATATTGAGATATATATATATATGTGTGAATATATATATATATGTGTGTGTGTGTGTGTGTGTGTGTGTGTGTGTGTGTGTGTGTGTGTATTTTGTAGAGTATTCCAAAAGAGTCTACCAGGGAGTCCGAGTCAAGCACACAGTCAAAGACCTCCTGGCAGAAAAGCGATCAAGGCAAACCAGCGTTCCCCGCTTCAACGTAAGTTCCGTCTCTTTCCGATAATAAAAGACCCACGGCCCTCAGCGGTTAAACGGCAGACATGTCACAGCATTTATCGGCGCTGGACACAAGATTCCCGCCAAAACCGCCGTCTGTCTGGCAGGCAGCACATAAACCGGGCTTTGTTGCGACACGGCGGTTAACCCGTGGACGGGCCATCACAGGCACCTTCAAAGGACCCACTGTCACCGGGATTGTCTTTGTTCTCGGCAAGTTATTGCACCGCGCTTTTCGCCCGGCTGCCCTGAATTAATGGCCAAACTGACAAAGCATGCAAATGCGCTTCATAGAAGGCGGCGCGCGTTCTTCAAAAGATAATTAAAATGGCCCTAGGTGGGCTCGGCGAGGACCCGGTGGAAGTGGGCCGGTCCCCCTCCCCACCGCTGCCGGCCCCGCGTGCTTCGACACGTCGAGGGCCATTGTGCTCCCACGCCGGGGCGACCGGAGGGCCGCCTCCATTGTAGCCCGGGCAAATCGCATTCAAATATCCGGCCGCAGGATTTGCCTGGGTTCCAGCTGAACGGGGCCCTGCGTGTCGGTGCCTCCCCGGCACGCTCGTCGGTAACTTGGTGCTTTGTTGTGCAGGCCGGCGGCAGTCCCTCGCAGCCAGCGTTCGTTCCCATGTCAGGTGAGTGTCTCAGTAATAAAAATGATGATAACGGCAATAATAATAGTCCCTTTTTTTTTAGACTAAGGACGGGAAAGGCTGTAGCGAGGGGGGGTGGGGGGGGGGGTTGCGGGAAGATTGACGGCACTTCCTCCTTCCTCCCGCAGGGTCGCATGTACTTCCTGGTTACTACACCATGCGGCGGCCCTTCCTGCAAGACTCGGAGCTCTGCCACCAGGTCAAGCAGTACTCCACAGACACGTACTCGTCCACGCTTGGGGGGAAGACCTTCTCATACGACCACCCCTCCAGCTACCCCTTCATCGACAGCTACTACAGCCCGGAGTCGTTCGATTACCGCGGCCCGTCAGCCTACGGCGGCGGGGGCGGCTCCATCTTCCCGCCTTCGCCCCTGCCTCCCCTGCTGCCCCCCATCACCGGAGAGCCGGCCTCGTCACACCTCCTCATGGTACAAAAGCCGCTTCCAGCCTGCTAACATTCAGATGAAACTTTTGCCCAACTTGGCCCACTAGGCCAAGATCCCTTTGAGAGCAGCTGAAAAAAATTCAATAAAAACTACCCAAATATACTTAAAACCATATTTGAATCTTGCTTGCTTCTTGTATGTCAGCATATATTCTTATGAGAATTATGGAAAATAATTATAATTTATCTTTATCAAGGTCTGGAATTCTGAACAACTGCTGTGCACTGATTTGGGCATGAAAGATGACAGTTAAGGTGTTTTTTGCAGAAAAATTTAAATAGATTGTTCATGAATAAATTAATTATGTGCTGTTATTATTATTATCGGTGGTCAAGAAAGGGAGACATTTTAAAGAGTCTTTATGTTTGTAGAGCAAGTGATTGGGGAGGAATTTAACATATTATAGAATGGTAATTAACAAACTGGAGCTCAGAGATCAGATAATATGTAAAAAAAACACAAGTAAATAACCTGATAAAGATGTCATGATTAATGATTTTAACATGCAAAGTGAAGTGATTGTGAAACACTGCAGCACAGCACACAGTGACACAACGGAAAGTGTCCTCTGCTTTTAACCCATCACCCTTGGCGAGCAGTGGGCAGCCATGACAGGCGCCCGGGGAGCAGCCTACTCTGCCACACTGCCCATAGAGTGATAACATGCCTCTGTGGGCTTAATGGCTTCTGAATAATCACTGGATTCACATCCATCACAGCAAAAAACTGACTTCCCCCACCAGTATTCCAAAAAGAACTCGTGCTTTTATGCTTGATATTTTTTCATACACTTGTTTTGTTCTGTCACCCTGCAGAGAGATTCATGGGACCCGCCTGCTGAAGACCCCGTCAGCCAGTCTGACGCCATGTGCTCAGAGGGAACGGCCCCAGTCAGTGGATCCCCCTCTCTGGCTGCACAAGATCGCATGTCCACGGGTCGCTCTCAGCCATATTCCTTGCAACCCCTGGAAGATGTTCCCTACCCCACCTCCTCGTACACGCCCGCGTCAAATTACTCCTGCTCCCCTTACATGACAGTGCAGGGAGATCTGGTGAAAATGTCACCCATATCGTCAGAGGAATCTGGCGGTGGGGCGGTGTCCCTGGCGGACACCTCTGCCTGGCCCAAGGATGATGGCAGTGCCACCTGGCTGTCTTATGAGGCTCGAAGGGTCTTTTAACTGCCTTTTCTGCATTTCAACTGCGTTGAAATTTTGTGGTTTGTTGAAAATAAGCCAAGAAGATGCAACCATACTGCCTGCCTGTGAAGACAAACAAACTTTGATTCACAAAGTGAAGGAAGAAAAGCAATTGCCCCCCTTTTTTAAAGCACTGTGTGTGTGTCTGTCTGAGTTACTGTTCAATTTACAGTTGTATATTTGTTAAAAAAATCTACTACAATAAATCCACTAATTTGAAAAAAGTTTAAAATATATTTTTTAATTCTTTGGTGCTTCATAAATTAAAGAACAGAATTGGTTACCATGTCACAAATCCCCGAGGTGTAATGAGAATTTTTTTCCGACTCTGGTACACCTTTGTCGAGTAAATTTTAGACAATCTACCAAATTAGTTAATCAAACATTAAATGCAATGATGTCAGTCTATAGTATCAATCTCTTTATAATAATTTATATACTCTTCGTTCAGGGAAATACATTTTCCATTGTTGTGTATTAGCGCATATATTTAAACTACTTTTACACACAGACTTGTGAACGTTTGTTCTAAAATGTGCTTCAGTTTGAAAAAGTTTTGATTCACCGAGGCAGTTGCGCGTCGTTCTTGGGACGCTGAAGCGTTGCTATGTTGAGGACCCAAGTCAGCGTGTAGTTGTCCGCCACTTTGCCTGAAGTAAATAACTTTCCCGAAGTGACGCCGGTCGCGTTTAGCGCGACGCGTCGCATCCAACGTCGCCCGCAACGCAGCACTCGCAGCCCGAGTGTGGCGTTCGTCGTGTGAAAGCGCTCGGGGACGCGGCGCGGCCGCGCGGCTTTGAGCTCGGCGCTGCGAGGGCGGTCGCCCTTCGGGCCGCGCGGTTGCCGGGCGCCTCGTTTTGTTTTCGTCGCCCGTCAGTCACACCGGCGGCGTGGGTCTCCCGCCTCCACACTCACCGAACACCGGGCCGGTTCGAGTCGTTTTAGTGTGACTCGGGCGAAAAGTTCGGCGACGCCTGCCTGGTAGATTTGTGAGCCATGGACCAGTACCATGTGCTGGACATGATCGGAGAGGGCTCGTTCGGCCGCGTCTACAAAGGGCGAAAAAAGTACAGCGGGCAGGTAGGTTCGCCTCCCGGTACATGCAGCAAGCGCGGGTCTGGTGTACTGCGCACCGCCAGCCTGCTGGTTCTGCACCGCACACTCGAACTGAGGAGAAGCACACACGAGGCTAACAAGCGACGCAAACAACGCAGCGTGATCGATGCTCCGGGAGCTTTCCCTGCGACTGGGACAGTTTTTACTTTACTCATGTTTCTGATGATTGCGACAGTAGTGCACTAAGCAGAGACCGGTGATGGCGACAGTAGTTCATTAAGCAGAGACCGGTGATGGCGACAGTAGTTCATTAAGCAGAGACCGGTGATGGTGACAGTAGTGCACTACAGTAGTGCACTAAGCAGAGACCGGTGATGATGACAGTAGTGCACTAAGCAGAGACCGGTGATGGCGACAGTAGTGCACTAAGCAGAGACCGGTGATGGCGACAGTAGTGCACTAAGCAGAGACCGGTGATGGCGACAGTAGTGCACTACAGTAGTACACTAAGCAGAGACCGGTGATGGTGACAGTAGTACACTAAGCAGAGACCGGTGATGGTGACAGTAGTGCACTAAGCAGAGACCGGTGATGGTGACAGTAGTTCATTAAGCAGAGACCGGTGATGGCGACAGTAGTGCACTACAGTAGTACACTAAGCAGAGACCGGTGATGGTGACAGTAGTGCACTAAGCAGAGACCGGTGATGGTGACAGTAGTGCACTAAGCAGAGACCGGTGATGGTGACAGTAGTTCATTAAGCAGAGACCGGTGATGGCGACAGTAGTGCACTACAGTAGTACACTAAGCAGAGACCGGTGATGGCGACAGTAGTGCACTACAGTAGTACACTAAGCAGAGACCGGTGATAGTGACAGTAGTACACTAAGCAGAGACCGGTGATGGCGACAGTAGTGCACTACAGTAGTACACTAAGCAGAGACCGGTGATAGTGACAGTAGTACACTAAGCAGAGACCGGTGATGGCGACAGTAGTGCACTACAGTAGTACACTAAGCAGAGACCGGTGATAGTGACAGTAGTACACTAAGCAGAGACCGGTGATGGTGACAGTAGTGCACTAAGCAGAGACCGGTGATGGTGACAGTAGTGCACTAAGCAGAGACCGGTGATGGTGACAGTAGTGCACTAAGCAGAGACCGG